>NC_068391.1:595674-660674 GCF_023724105.1 Carassius gibelio | reverse complement strand
TTGGGTGGTACAAAAATAGTCTATTAAGATTTTCTAAACTTTGAAATGTTTCTGTAAACACAGTAGGAAAAGTGTCGCAGAGAAAAATAAATAAATACGACATCTGTCATTTAAAATAAGCAAAATATAAACAAAACCGAGTGGAACGTCCTTCGAGAAGAGATCTTTCTTCTGCCGTCACTCATCCACTAGAAGCGTGTTGTGTCCGAGCCGAGGGCAGCTGCATCGGTGGTCGGATATAGACTTCGGGAACGGGAGCTCCTGTTCATATACACCAGAGTTACCGACCGCTACCGCGTTTTATTCGGGAATTTAATCCCGCGGCGCAGAAGATGTGTTCGTGTGGAGTCGCGGGATGCAGACCTTTACCTTCTTCTTCTTCAGCCCAGATATAGACACGACACGACCTGAAGTCATACTTGTGCTGGTATTTCTTACAGAAGTGTTGTATGGTAATAAACTAGTCTTTCGGAGTCCAAACTACATTATCTCGGTCAGTTAGTCAGTTAGACTGCGTAAACAGAACAGACTAGTGCTATTTAAGTTGAATGACATGACAGTTAAAAACACTAATTGTTTTACGGCAGCTGAAAAGCAATTAAAAATGACAATCAAATTAATTTAAAGAAACCGTTTCATTTAGCTATTTAACATTTATTTATTTTATTTAAAACATACATATCTAAGGGTTTACTATCAGTGTTTGTATGTATACATTTATAAGTTAACACTGTATTATTGTAAATCAGTATCACTGCGCTTGCGTGATGACGTGCCTGCTTGCGTGCGCGCTCGTGCAATACTGCACGGGGCTGTGCACTTCACTTCATAATATCCGGAAGAGTAATTATACGAATTAATGTTAAATTCTTAAGATGTCTTATGAACTCGTGAACATAATGGGTCTATTGTTCAATATATAGTTTAATCGTGTCTGTTCCACACACTAATCTAAAACACTGTGGCTCAGGAGTGGACGCGTCCTCGGAGCTGCATTCTGCTGCTGAGTTCACTTCAGTCCGACTGCGATTTAGGAAAATCAACCTTGATTTCTAGATTTGACGAAATGTGATAAATCGGCGGCTTGTGTCGTCATCAGCGGACTCAGTGGACATACAAATAAATACAAAAATAAAAGTGTCACGTGTAAATGACTGACACAAACGAGAGTTTGAATCACCTACATATTGAAGTGATATGATTTATTCCCTATAAATTAATTAATGATTACTGTCAAATGTATTATCTGTGTGTTGGTGATTTGTGCGCGCGCTCGCGCGTGTGTGAGTGTATGAGACTTGAAGCCATTAAAATAGCTACTTAATTTCGATTTTCTTTTTATTTAATTTATCTTGAGATGTTTTAAGTTTACATTTCAGCTCAGTGTAGCGCTTTAAGCACCAACACTTTTTCAGTAAGTTACCTTTCATGAAGAATTGTGCTTCAAAATAAAGAACTTTATGTAAACTAGATTGTTAGTTAATTATTTAGGCTCAAGTCAGTATTGTCTATATGGACAGAGATTAATAAAAAAAGTGAACTTGTAAAACTGTGGTGTTAAATGCAGTGCAGTCGAAAATTTGTGTTCACCAGTGATATGCTCGCTGAGTGTGTGTGTGTGACAGACTGTGCTTTCTGTGTGTGTGTGTGTGTGTGTGTGAGCGAGAGACACACACTCTCAAACACAATCACAGACACTCACAGTGGCTAGACGCACATTGGATGTGGGATTTCTGCTGTGTGTGTGTGTGTGTGTGTGTGTGTGAGAGAGAGCGAGAGAGGTGGTCTTTGCTGTGGTGACCTTTGACCTTCAGTAAGTGCTAATAATCTCAGTAATATATCTGATGAGTGTGACTGTATCTGCTGGATGTCACACATAGGGCTGGATGATATACTGAATATTAGCAATAATATCACAATAATATTGATGACAATTTAAAATGAGAAAATATCGTGAATATTGAATATTTCTAATTCAAGCATACTTTCCTAAAAGAACGTGCCGAACATCCAAAAAACAGAACATGTTATTGTGGACTGCTGTACACTCCTCTACTACGAGAGCTTTCACGAGAGCGGTTGCCAGATAACAAGAGTTTAAATCCCCGAATCAGAGCTTCACTGTTACATAGATACATATTCTTCATGGTGCTTTGCTTATTTGAATCAATCTGGCAACCATGCGCAGACAAACGCTCGCTCCTCAGTGCAGAAGGGCCACTTCAGATGATCTGAAGAGTTTAGCATCTAAATGAAAGCTTGATTCAGCCGGTCTGTGTATTATTTGTGATTGTGGTCGCTGAATAAATGCTCAAAAAACTCAATCGCTGCTGTGTGAATAGAGAAACATAGACTATGGCAATGTGGAATTACTGATAGGAATTTCACTGTTATAATATTTTTCATTCGTTTTACCAGTTTTCATAATATAGACCGAGAGAGTATAACTCTTTGGTATTATTATGGCTCCCCATCTGAGAGGGTTTTTAGTGACAGTGGGAACATAGTTTTATGCCACAGAGCTGGTCTTAAACCAGAGACAGTAGACAGACAGACTACTGTGTTCTTAGCTAAAGAAAATGCTTATCTCAGTTTAATAAATTCCCCCGGTTGCACAGTGTAAATTGTGAATTGCATGCACTAAAAAAGATGGCAGTAGTCACTCTCTGTACTAGTTTTGCACTACTTCAGTTACATATACATGTGTTCAGTTAATAAAAAGCAGTAAGTGATCACTTGGTCTAGAGATATTATTATTTTATTTATTTAAATGCAAATGCAAACATATAGAGATATCGTAAAAAGTTTGACAATATTGAGATATATATTTTTTTATAAATACCTCCCAGCCCTAGTCACACATCAACACAAATATGAATGTGTCTGTTTATACTGTAAGATTCTGCTGTACATTATTTACATGTCAGAGTGAGTTATATGAAGATATAAAATGAGTCAAGATAAAGAAGAACGTGTTGTTATGGGCCTATTCAGGCGTGACTCATCTAATCAGAATTTAGAATATGAGATATTCATTTTTATTAAAAAAAATTGGTTACAGCATGAGTGACTATTATGCTAATATTGTGTTATCTGACAGACAAGACGAGCATGTCTCTGATCTGCATAAGTGTGTGTGTGATAGAGAGAGACTTAACTGAGGGCAGATGTTCTTTACACACTTTTCCCTCAGGACACACACCTGAGACACACACAGAACACACCCTTCAGAGTCATCATAAACACACACCCGGCTCAGGTGTGGCATGCATGTCTAAATGTTGAGTTTAAATGGATTTCAAGTTTGTATTTATGTTTGCACCCTGTCTCTCATTAGTGTGTGTGTGTGTGTGTGTGTGTTTTCAAGCAGTGTGCAGATGGAGGATCGCAACATGCTGCGATGGATGGAGAAGGAGAGAAGGAGTCAGAGGGTGCAGCAGGAGGAGAGACAGTATGAAAGAACTGCTCCTCTCTTCAGGAAACCATATAAAGTGACATTTCTCATAACCCGTGTGTGTGTGTGTGTGTGTGTGTGTGTGTGTGTGTGTGTGTGTGTGTGTGTGTGTGTGGGCATGTTTTTGTGTCATATCAGGACACAACTCTGTATAATGACATGGGTATGACACAGGCATTACAAGGAGAGGGTGACTTATGAGGACATAACCCATGTCCCCATTTTTTAAGGGTTCTCTCCGTGTGTTTTCCGGGCGTGTGTTCACTCTGTGTGCTCTCATGTTTTCCAAGCGTGTGTTCACTCCGTGTGTTCTCCGGGCCTGTGTTCACTTTGTGTGTTCTCGTGTTCTCCGGGCGTGTGTTCACTCCGTGTGTTCTCCGGGCGTGTGTTCACTCTTTGTGTTCTCGTGTTCTCCAGGCGTGTGTTCACTCTGTGTGTTCTCGTGTTCTCCGGGCGTGTGTTCACTCTTTGTGTTCTCGTGTTCTCCAGGCGTGTGTTCACTCTTTGTGTTCTCGTGTTCTCCTGGCGTGTGTTCACTCCGTGTGTTCTTGTGTTCTCCAGGCGTGTGTTCACTCTTTGTGTTCTCATGTTCTCCTGGCGTGTGTTCTCTCCGTGTGTTCTCCGGGCGTGTGTTCACTCCGGGTGTTCTCCGGGTGTGTGTTCACTCCGTGTGTTCTTGTGTTCTCCAGGCGTGTGTTCACTCCGTGTGTTCTCGTGTTCTCCGGGCGTGTGTTCTCTCCGTGTGTTCTCCAGGCGTGTGTTCACTCCGTGTGTTCTCGTGTTCTCCGGGCGTGTGTTCTCTCCGTGTGTTCTCCGGGCGTGTGTTCACTCCGGGTGTTCTCCGGGCGTGTTCACTCCGTGTGTTCTCATGTTCTCCGGGCGTGTGTTCTCTCCGTGTGTTCTCGTGTTCTCCGGGCGTGTGTTCTGTCCGTGTGTTCTCCGGCGTGTGTTCACTCCGGGTGTTCTCATGTTCTCCGGGCGTGTGTTCTGTCCGTGTGTTCTCCGGGCGTGTGTTCACTCCGGGTGTTCTCCGGGCGTGTTCACTCCGTGTGTTCTCATGTTCTCCGAGCGTGTGTTCTCCTGGTGTGTGTTCTCTCCGTTTAATCAGTACAGCCCAAAATGTGTTGTTGTGAGTGATTCATTATTATTATGATGGCATTTCTGAAAACGTGAGTACTGATCGCTCAGAAAGCCCAAATTGTGCAATTTCAGTGAAATGGAGACTCTTAAGATCACAGGACGCCACAGCCGTATGCTGAAATTTATTCACATTATAAATCAGTGTACTGTCATATTGGATGTGTTGGTGTATGCTAGTGAACATAGATGTCTTGTGTGTCAGTGCTTTGGGAGCTTGGTGTCTCACTTGTACTCATGGAGGCTTCAGCGCTAATCAAGCACACCTGAGCCGCTAACCCTAGATGTGAGTGCTTCAGTATCACGGACCATAAATCCACTTATTCCTTTGTCTGATTTACTTTGCAGAGAATCAAAGATGATGAGCTGTCCAGTCTTATCCAGAGGATGCTGGGTAATTATGAAGATGGATATGACGGACTTGAGGAACTTTGTCCTGCGCTTCCTTATGACCGTTCCTCACACTTCCCTCACGTGGACGAGCAGTCGGTACACAAGGATCACTCCAGAGCCGCTCCAGACTGTGTGTCCGTCTCCGGCCCTCCTTCGGCTGAGAGCTGGGACAGTTTACCGGCCCTGTGTCCCCCGCTGGAGCCGCTGTCCCCTCTACAGTCCAGTGACTCTGACGGCGGTCCGTCTCCAGAGTTCAGCGGCTCGAGCCGCAGGCCGGACGCGCCTCCGCTGACTCACACGCTCCCACTGAATTTGAACAGAAAACTGTCAAACGCCAAGAAACCCACAGCATATGTGAGGCCGACGGTCGGTCAGGATCAGGTGACCAGCGATTCACCCGAACTGAAGGCCTCACCGGAGTCTTATGAGCACTTACTGGACCTGAAGGATAGCAGCAAAACAAACCTTCCCGCTCTGCAGTCTGCTGATGTGAGTGTTTATCTGCAGATATTAAAGTGAGAGTGAAACTAAGCCTGTGTGTTTTATCATCCAAATGTTAAACAAGGCCACATCTCTCTCTGCCCATCTGCAGAGTGTGTGTGGTGTGTGTGTGGAGGACATTCTGCAGGTCAGTTGAGTTTGGGACAGTCTCGATTGATAGGAAAGCCACAGGAGCTCAATGTCTCTCTCATACACAGGAAATGACCTTGTGGCCTCCACTTCTGACCACCATTTGCACGCCAACCACAGCAGAGCCTCCTAAGTTCTCCTCCACTAATGAGGTTAGATCCAAATAAATGGTTTAGTTGGTCACTGAATAAAAAAACACTAGCATGTGAACTCATTCTTGAGCTCATTCTTTTTTGGGCATTCATTCTTGTAACTGCTTTGACAGGAGACATGTGGATTCCAGATTCTCAGTAAGTGTGTGTGTGTTTGTGTGTGTGTGTGTGTTTTGTGGAAGTCTGTTTATGTGCCTTTAATTTGTTGTGTTATTCTTCACTAGAAGCTAATGAATCATCAGACAAGTTCAAGTTCAGCTGGAATCTCAGTGAGTATCAGATCAGATCTTTGTCTCTAGTCTACATGAAGCTGTTTACATGCTCTATCTCTGTGTGTGTGTGTGTGTGTGTGTGTGTATAGAGGCGTTTCCAGCAGCTCCTGTGATACTGGCAGCCTTTTTGAAACAGGCAGTGAAAAGAGCAGCATCCCAGATGAACCAGCAGATCCTGAGTCATTACACAGACAGGTACACTCTCTCTCTCTCACACACACACACATACACACACACACACAGACACACACACACACACACACACACACACAAACTATGTATACAACGTATTGTCTTGATGAGAAAGAACATGCATCCTCCTCCTCAATTTTTCACCATCCTAACGTGTGTGTGTGTGTTTAGCCACAGAAAGAGAGTGACTGGCAGTTAGGACGATGGTTAGAAAGAAGGGATCACCAGCAGAACCCTAGGAGCCCATGTGATGTCATTAGGCCAAACTCCTCTGAAAGGACTTATTCACAGAGTTACCATAGTGACCCGACTGATGGCGGCAAAGCGTCTGATCAGATTGTGGGGAGCAAAAACAGGTGTGGGGATCCACTGAGATCTCTCAGCGTGCTGAAAATACATCCACACACACAGCAAAACACAAGAGAAAGAAAACGGCTCATCACACAGAGCAGAAGAGAAGGACAACAGACAACAAAATCAGCAAACACACACGTCAGCCGCTGCTGGTGAAGATAGAGCTGAACCAGAATCCCTCAGGAGCCCAAACCAGCTCCAGCTTCCTCTGAGAGCAACACCTCTTCAGGACGCAAGAGAACGGTGAGCACAGCTAAACCAACCTGCACCTACATCACCTCCACCCGACCTGACCGACCCTCCACTCGACCTGACCGACCCTCCACTCGACCTGACCGACCCTCCACCCGACCTGACCGACCCTCCACCCGACCTGACCGACCCTCCACCCGACCTGACCGACCCTCCACTCGACCTGACCGACGCTCCACTTGACTTGACCTGACCCTCCACTCGACTTGACCTGACCGACCCCTCCACCCGACCTGACCGACCCTCCACCCGACCTGACCGACCCTCCACCCGACCTGACCGATCCTCCACTCGACTTGACCTGACCGACCCTCCACTCGACCTGACCGACCCTCCGACCCTGTGTGTGTTTGTGTTTGCAGGTGGAGAGGGATGAAAAGTCTTCAAAGAAGAAACAGAAACTGGACAAAGAGGGAAAACATTCTTCCTTCTCTCAGCAAAGCCTCCACCAATCAGAGTAAGTCACAGAAACACACAGCCAATCAGAGCTGACATACATAATATCCATGTCTCCAAAATGCATTTAACACAGGGTCTCTCAAGACATTTTCCCATCTAAACTGAAACATTAAATATAAATGTTGTTAATGATGATGATGATGATGATGATGATGGGATGTCTTTGCTTATATGTCACACTAGGATGATTGTTTTGAAAACTACAGGTGTATCAACATGATCCACGAGTAAGAAACTAACATTTGCAAAGTGTTTGTGAATCTTTCCTTACCAAATATTCCGGGTCATTTACTGTGAGTCATTAATGTGATGTAAGCGTCCTGCTGCTTTTCTGATGCTCTCTGTCTGATAGAAGCTGATCTAAACGTTCTTCACGTGTTTCCATCAGAGACACAACGAGGAAGAAGAAGAGTGTGAAACACAGCTCAGATCTTCTTCAGGAGTCACACAAAGACTCGGGACGCCAGCAGAAGAAAGCAGACACTCATGGGAAGGTACTGCAGACATCCTCATTTCTGAGTGCTTGTGGGGTTTCTGCTCTGATATAAAGAACTGTTTTATTACACAGAAGAGCAGGAAGGATGTCGCGGTGAAGGTGTGTCCTCGAGCGCTGCTGCCGGCCGATCGCAGGTGTGTGTCGCTCACAGACTCAGTTGCACACCACTTCTCTGCAGCTCCACACCAATCACACGTCTAGAGCCACGGCATTCAGCACCAGCACCAAAGCAAAACACAGAAGCAGGCTAATTAAAAAATGTGACCATACTTTCATTTAATCCAAACTGTGTACATATTTAATTTTAAATGGCTTTTGAAGTTTAAAGCCGAGAATAACAACTAAGTTAGCTATAAAAGAAAAAGAGCAGTGAGTAAAGCAGTGGTAATGTTTGTGAATAGAGTATTAGTAATGAAAGTGTGGTTAGCAGCAACCACGCTGCCGATGCTAACGGACCTGCGAGATCATAATAAAACTAGTGATAACGAGGCGCTCTGATTGTTTTTGTTGTAGGATACGATAGAGGATATATTCACACGTTACAGAAACAGAAATGATGGTGTATAACATTTATTTTTAAGGTAAAAATTGTCGATAAAAAGAACATATTGACTGAGCTTAAACACAGTACAAACGGCAACAACAAACAATTGTAATTTTTAATGACACAATGAAAACCAATTGTACATTCTCTTACACACACATTTTAGATTCACAATTTATCTAAAAGTCTCTGGTGTGTAAAAATAGTAAATATCATCATGTCCTTTTTTTTACCCCAATAAAAGTTAAAGAAGCATTAAATAGTTAATAAACAAACTTAATTCTAATGCTCATTATACTAGCGTATGCTATCATACAGCGATGTGATACGAGTGATGAATGTCTGCCTAAATGTAAACCATGAGTGTCTCCATCTCTCGCTATGCACATAGTGTTTCTGTGATTGACCTCTGACCTCTGGTTCCCAGGAAACTCTCAGTGGAAGATCATTTGAAGGAAGCCAAAAAGCTGAAGCACAAAGCAGATGCTACGGTGTTTATCAAGCCTTCCGTTGACTCTGATGTGGTCAGTGCAGTGTCTGTGGCTGATCTGACCGTGTTTCTCTGGTCCTCAGCTGGATAAGATGGATAAAGCGCTCCGATATCTGGAAGCTGCACTGTCATTCGTGGAGAGTGGCGTCGCCATGGAGACAGAGCCACAGACGCCCAAATCTGCGTACACCATGTTCTCTGAGACGCTGGACCTGATCAGGTGTGAAATCTCTCCAGGTGTTCAGTGTGTGGCTAGTGCTGCTGACCACTGGCTCATGATGATGTGTGTTCAGGTTTATTCTCAAGCTGAAGAACTACACGGATCCGTCAGCTGCTGTCCACGAGAGAGACTTCTGCGTCCTGTGGTGAGAACTGACCCAGAGATCGTCAGTCTGTCCACGTGTGACGTGTGTGTGTGTGTGTGTGTGTGTCCACAGCATGCGATGCCAGGCTCTGCTGCAGATGGCCATGTTCCGCTACAGACGAGATTTGGCGCTCAAACACTCGCAGACGCTCACAGATCATTTCAAAGTGTGTGATCGGCAGCATGGTGCAGTTTATTCTCACAATGATTTAGACTGTTTGACATCAGCCTCATAGTCTTCTGTTTATTTTCAGAGCTTGTCGTGGTCTGCGTCTCCCTCTGTGTCCAAGTGAGCGTCCTCATCTCATCTCATGGCTCCTCACTGATTCAGATTGATGCACTTCTGCTCTTCACAGGAGTGCGGTCTCGTCTCTGGTCGATCCTCAGAACATCCAGCAGGTGGCGGTGGCGTACGTCAGCATCACCGAACTCTTTCTGAGCGCTCTCGAGGCGTGGGAGCAGGCGGACGATATCGCTCTCAGAGGCAGCGGTGAGTCGGGGTCAGAGGTCACAGGAAGCTGAGCTGGATTTTAGAAACATGCTCGTCCTTCATCTGTAAAAAAGAAATGCTGTTCATAATAGGTTCAGGGTATTGCCATCAGTCAATTAAAAGAAGAAAATCATGTGGTTTATATTTAATATCTCTTAATGTCTTCTGGTCAAATCGATGAGTTTAGAGCTTTGTGTTAGGATCATCTGGCGCCGATACAGGACGGCTGCCTCCGTGACGAGCTCCGCATATGTTTTTGTGTTTTTGTTAGTTTGTCCTGTCTTTAGTTATATTCCTGCCATCAGTTTCACCAGGGAAGAACTGCTGAACATTCGGCAGAACACACCACAGGATATTTTACCGGATTTCAATTATTCAGACGTTTTACTGAACGTTGTTATCGGAGGAGCGGCGGCGCTGATCAAGCGCTTCAGGACGCGCAGACGGGGGAAGCGAGCGGGAGCGCTCGTCAGACTCAGGAAGCGCGGATTTCGAACGCCGTTGCCTAGCATCCATCTGGCAAATCTCCGCTCTCTACCCAACAAAACGGACGAACTCCTTCTGCTTTCTCGGACAAATAAGGATTTCACACACTCTGCTGCTCTGTGTTTCACGGAAACCTGGCTGAATGACACCATACCGGACAGCTCCATCTGCCGGGCTTTCATCTGTTTAGAGCGGATCGTGACACAGAATCAACGGGGAAATCGCGCGGCGGCGGGACATGCTTTTACATCAATGAACGGTGGTGTACAGATGTAACTGTGTTAAAGAAGACGTGCTGTCCTGATCTCGAAACACTCTTCATTAACTGCAAGCCGTTCTATTCGCCGCGGGAGTTTCACTCGTTCATTCTGGTCAGTGTTTACATCCATCCTCAAGCGCATGTGAGCTCAGCTTTACAGAAACTCGCTGATCAGATCACAGAGACAGAACAACAACACCCGGACTCTGTTTTAATCATTCTCGGGGACTTTAATAAAGCCAATCTGTCCCGTGAACTGCCAAAATACAGACAGCATGTTACTTGTCCCACAAGAGACAGTAATATATTGGATCACTGTTACACCACAATAAAGGATGCATTTCACTCTGTTCCACGAGCAGCTTTGGGACGTTCTGATCACCTTCTGGTTCATCTAATACCGTCCTACAGGCAGAAACTAAAATCAGCTAAACCTGTATCAAGGACTGTAAAAAGATGGACTAATGAAGCAGAGCAGGATTTACAATCTTGTTTTGACCTCACTGATTGGAGTGTTTTTGAAGCTGCTGCCACTGATCTGGATGAACTCACAGAGACCGTAACATCATATATCAGTTTCTATGAGGATATGTGTATTCCTACAAAGACTCAACTAATTTACAATAATGACAAACCGTGGTTCACTGCAAAACTCAGACAGCTCCGTCAGGCCAAAGAAGATGCTTACGTGAAGGGGGACATCACTTGAACCTCTCCCTGCTCTATTTCCGGATACATCGTGGTAAGAAATCATGCCTCCCAAACAATCTAAGACTGCACCTTCTGAGGATGATTCAGTCGTTACAATGAGTGTACTTTCTCAATTAATGGATCAACAGAGAGAATTTTACAGAGAGATGCTTCATCAACAACAAGACAACTTCAAGAGCTTTGTTCAGTTGGTAGTAGATGGAACAAACAAAAGATTGGATGGAGTGATCAGAGATGTTCAAGATATAAAAACTAGTTTGGAATTCACACAACATAAAGTGGATGGATTGATGACTGGTTATAAGGATGTTGAAATAAAAATAAAGCAGTTTGAAAAGGATATTGTCAAGTCAAAGGAGGAACTAGACGGATTCTTTGTCAAACTGGATTATGTGGAAAATCAGATGAAGAGGACAAACATCATTGTGGATGGGATCTCTGATGAAAAAGATGAAAGCTGGATGAAATCAGAGGTGAAAGTTCGTGATATCCTTTCAAGTAAATTGGGGCTAGATGACTCCGAAATGGAAATCGAGCGAGCTCACAGGATCGGACAGTATCAAGAAGGGGGTAAGCCCAGAAAAGTTGTTGTTAAACTTCTACGTTTGAAAGATAAACAGACTATCATGTCATCAGCCAAGAGGTTAAAAGGCACAAACATTTTTATAAATGAAGACTTTTCTGAGGCTCTTCAGTTGAGAAGGAGGGAACTCCTTCCAAAATTAAGAGCTGCCCGGGACAGAGGTGAAAGAGCCTTCCTGAAATATGACAAGTTAGTCATCTTGTCCAGAACTGGAAATACTCAAACATAATTGCAATGCATTTTTAGAATGATTGTGTAATTATTATCTTACATTTTTGTTTGCTGTTTTGTTAGGAAGCAAGACAAGTTTATGGCATCTCTTTTAACAAAATTGTCAAAGAAAGGATTAATTATTGCACATTTAAATATATGTAGCCTCAAGAACAAAATTCATGAGGTGATGAGAATATGCACTGAAGATAATATTCAAGTTTTAGCATTGTCAGAAACACATTTAGATATGGCTATGAGTAATTCTGAGCTTATGATTAATGGTTTTAAATTGTATAGGAAAGACCGGGATAAATATGGTGGTGGAGTAGCCTTTTATATTAGAGAACATTTTGGTGTGTTGTTAAGGGAAGACTTAATGAACAGTTATATTGAAGACATATGGGTAGAGATTTCTGTTCCACACTGTAAACCAATTTTAGCTGGTTGTTGTTATCGGCCTCCTAGTGCTAATGTGCAGTATTTGGATAGAATATGTGAAAGTATGAACAGGGTCACAGATGAAAATAAGGCCATATTTTTATTGGGTGATTTTAATATTGATTGGATGGCTAAAAACTGCTCATTAACAAAAAAGTTAAAATCTATGGCTGATACTTGTAATCTCACACAAATGATTATCCAACCAACAAGAATTGTTATGAAGGCAAACAAGGTTAGTACTTCTAGCTGTATTGACCTTATATTTACCAATGTCCAGGAATTGTGTTCAAAGGCAGTATCAGTGGCAGTTGGCTGTAGTGATCACAATTTGATCGCATTAACTAAAAAGACAAAAATTCCCAAATCAGGAGCCAGGATTTTATTATCTAGGTCATATAAAAGATTCAATCAAGATCTGTTTATTAATGAAGTTCAGAGTGTGCAGTGGACTGAAGTGTGTCAAGAAAAAGATGTTAATAAAGCCTTAAATATTTTTATGGATATAATAAATAAGATAATTGATAAATACGCCCCACTTAGAAAAAGATCAGTAAAAACTAAAAATGCTCCTTGGCTCGATGATGAGCTGAAGTGCTTAATGCTGCAAAGAGACAAGGCAAAGGAGGTAGTACAGAAATTAGGAAGTGACTACAATAAAAAATTCTATTGTAAGTTAAGAAATAGGGTTTCTAAATTAAATCATATTAAAAAAAGGGAATATTATAAGCAAAAAATTAGGTCTGCAGCTGGTGATTCCAAGAAAATATGGAAAACACTGAATGAAATAATGTGTAGGAAGACAAATAATTATCAAGGGTGTGTGGAAAATGAAGGTCAGTTTATTACTAAACCATTAGAGATAGCTAATTATTTTAACACCTTTTTTAATGATAAGGTGAACAATTTAAGATCTAGCATGTATGGCAATGATGTTCAATCAGCCTGTAGTCCTATTTCTAAAATAATGAAAAATAAATTATGCAGTTTTAATTTTAGGTCTGTTGATCAAACTACTGTAGAAGAGATGTTGCTTTCAATTCCAGATGATAAACCTTGTGGAGCTGATCAGTTAGATGGAAAATTGCTAAAAATGGTAGCTAGACAGCTTTCTCAACCGATCTGTCATATTTATAATAGGTGTTTGATTGGTGGCAAATATCCAAATCTTTGGAAAGAATCTAAAATTATTCCATTACTTAAAAAGGGAAAAACAGACTTTTTAGGTTCTAATTGCAGACCAATTAGCATACTTCCAATTTTGAGTAAGCTTTTAGAGAAGATTACCTTCAAGCAAATTTTACAATATTTTAGTACAAATGGATTACTTGCCAATGCTCAACATGCCTATCGACCAGGACACTCCACAAGTACTGCTCTTATACATATGACAGATGAATGGTTAGCATGTCTAGATAATAAGAAACTGGTTGGTGCTGTTTTAATTGATTTTACAGCAGCCTTTGATGTCATTGACCATGATATTCTTATGGCTAAACTAAAATGTTATGGTTTTTCATTGACAGCCCTTAATTGGATGGGAAGCTATCTTTCTAATAGAAAACAGAGAGTGTTTTATAATGGATCTTTTTCAGATGCTAAAAATACTTATTGTGGTGTTCCACAAGGAAGTTGCTTAGGTCCTTTATTGTTTTCTATTTTTATAAATGATTTACCATATGTTGTTAATAATGCTAATATAGTTATGTATGCAGATGACTATACAATGTTTTCTGCAGCACATTCTTCAGCTGAACTAAAGAAAAATTTGAGTGATGAGCTTTTAACAATTTCTAAATGGGTTCAAATTAACAAATTAATTTTAAATATAGAAAAAACTAAATGCATAACTTTTAGCCAAAAATACAATATTTCTAGGGCTGCAGATTTGAATTTATTTATTGATGGGACGCCAGTGGAACAAGTAACAGATGTTACTTTGTTGGGCGTGATACTTGACAATACATTGTCCTGGTCCAAACATATAGATCATATAGTAAGCAGCATGGGTAAAGGTATAGCAGTAGCCAGGAAATGTTCTGCATTTATTTCGTCTTTGGTTTTAAAAGATGTGGTGCAGTCAATAGTTTTATCGCATCTTGAGTACTGCCCTATAATATGGTCAAGTGCATCAGAAAAGCACTTAAAAAAACTTCAGATTGTTCAGAATAGAGCAGCTAGGTTGGTGCTCCATTATCAATTTCAGGCCAGTGTTGCTGATATGCATAGAAAATTATCATGGCTTTTAGTGAAGGACAAATTACATTTACGAGTGTTGGTATATTTTTATAAGGTAATCAAGTATCATACACCATGTTTTTTCTTTGAAAAGCTTGTATATGTTGGTTTTAGACACGATCATAAAACACGTCAAGTGAGTAAGTCTCAACTGTTTTTACCATGTCCACAATCAAATTTGCTGAAAAAGACTGTATTTTATCGTGGCTCTGCTGCTTGGAATGTTGTTCCTATAAATATACGTAAAAGTAATTCAACACATGTGTTTAAAAGAAATTGTGTAAACATGTTGTTAAAGGTATAGACGTACTTCTGCTTGTGCTGCTACTATTAATATGTATGGGTATAGTTTTGTGATGTGACTGGATTAGCAATTGTATTTTTGTTATTATTTTATTTGTTTGAATGATTTTTTTGTATTGTGCAACTCTGTGGACCCCAGGAAGATTAGCAACCACTTTGTGGAAGCTAATGGGGATCCAAATTAACAATAAACAATAAACAATGTCTTGTATAAACAGGCTAAATACACATTGGAAAAGGAGATCAAAGTGGCAAAGAGGAATTATTCTGGAAAAATAAGGACTCAGTTCACTTCCAACGACTCCGCATCAGTGTGGAAAAGTCTAAAGAAGATCACAAGACACCACCCCCCAGCACTGTAGAGAATCAACGACTGGCAGACGATCTGAACGAGTTTTACTGCAGGTTTGAAAGAACACCCATCACCTGCCCTGAACGCCTCCCCACAAAACCATTCACACCCTTCACAACTCCTGCAACCAGCCCTGAATGCCTCTCCAAACTACCGTTCACACCATTAACAGCTCCTGCAACCCATCCTGAACACCTCTCCAATCAAGCACTCTCACCATTCTCACCTCCTGCATCCCCCCTCTCCCCCACACCTGCAATTCAGATCAGCGAGGATGCGGTGCGCCAGGTCTTCCGGAAGCAGAAAAGGAAAAAAGCACCAGGCCCAGATTGTGTTACACCAGCCTGTCTGAAATCCTGTGCTGACCAGCTGGCCCCCATCTTCACACAGATCTTCAACAGATCGCTGGAGCTGTGCGAAGTCCCTTCATGCCTCAAACGTTCCACCATCATCCCCATCCCTAAGAAACCCAAAATTACAGGACTAAATGACTACAGGCCTGTGGCTCTAACGTCTGTAGTCATGAAGTCATTTGAAAAACTGGTGCTGTCCCACCTGAAGGACATCACTGGGCCCTTGCTGGATCCTCTTCAGTTTGCCTACAGAGCAAACAGGTCTGTGGACGATGCAGTAAACATTGGACTGCATTATGTTTTGCAACACCTAGACAGACCGGGGACTTATGTGAGGATCCTGTTTGTGGACTTCAGCTCGGCCTTCAACACGATCATCCCAAACCTCCTCCTGCCCAAACTAAATCAGCTCTCCGTGCCCACCTCAGTCTGTCAGTGGATCAACAGCTTCCTGACAGACAGGCAGCAGCTAGTGAGGCTGGGAAAATACACATCCAGCACCCGTACAATCAGCACCGGAGCTCCCCAGGGCTGCGTTCTCTCCCCACTGCTCTTCTCCCTGTACACTAATGATTGCACATCTAAGGACCCCTCTGTCAAGCTCCTGAAGTTTGCAGACGACACCACACTCATCGGCCTCATTCAGGACGGTGACGAGTCTGCTTACAGACAGGAGGTAAAAGAGCTGGCTGTCTGGTGCAGTCTCAACAACCTGGAGCTTAACACGCTCAAAACAGTGGAGATGATCGTGGACTTCAGGAGAAACCCCCCTGCACTCCCCCCACTCACCATCATGAACAGCACTGTGACTGCAGTGGAGTCATTCAGGTTCCTGGGAACCACCATCTCTCAGGACCTGAAGTGGGACATTCACATTGACTCCATTGTGAAAAAGGCCCAGCAGAGGTTGTACTTTCTCCGCCAGCTGAGGAAGTTTAACCTGCCACAGGAGCTGCTGAAACAGTTCTACTCCACCATCATTGAATCCATCCTCTGCACTTCAGTAACTGTCTGGTTCAGCTCAGCTTCTAAATCTGACCTCAGAAGACTACAGAGAGTAGTCCGGACTGCTGAGCGAATCATCGGTTCAACCCTCCTTTCTATTCAAGAACTGTACTTATCCAGAGTGAGAAAAAGGGCTGTCAAAATCACTCTGGACCCCTCACATCCAGCACACTCCCTCTTTGAACTGTGTCCATCTGGTCGACGCTACAGAGCACTGAGCACTAGAACGACCAGACACAGGACCAGTTTCTTCCCTCAGGCAATCCATCTTATGAACAGCTTATAATAACGGCGGACACACTACACTTTATATTTATATACACACACACTTTATTTATCTAACACACATACTTAGTATACACTTAAATTTTGCACACAATATATATGTACATACATAACTTCATTTTGTAATATACTTGCCTACAATTGTCATTTGTATATTGTTATTCACTCTCTACTTATTTGTATTTTTTATTCTTTTATTATGTGTTTTATGTTCTGTCGCTGTCATTCTGTTGTACTGCGGAGCTTCTGTCACGAAAACAAATTCCTCGTATGTGTACATACCTGGCAATAAAGCTCATTCTGATTCTGATTCTGATTCTGATCTACATGCAGAGACAATTTAAACCGTCAAACAGATGAGATTTGATCTGTGTTTCAGTGCTGCCATTAAAATGACACGCATTCAGTGAGATTCTCTAGACATGATACACATATGTGACCCTAAATCATCTCTCCGTTGATGTGTGGTTTGTTCGGAGGACAATATTTGTCTGAGATACAACTATTAGAAAATCTGGAATCTGAGGGAGCAAAACAATCTAAATATTGAGAAAATCATCTTTAAACTTGTTCACATGAAGTTCTTAGCAATGCATATTACTAATCACAAATAAAGTTTTGATATATTTACGGTAGGGATTTTCCAAAATATCTTCATGAACATGATCTTTACTTAATATCCTAATGATTTTTGGCATAAAAGAGAAATTGATAATTTTGACCCATACAGTGTATTGTTGTGTATTTCTACAAATATACGTCTGTGACACTGATGCTGCTGTGCTGCAGGACACTGATTTGATTTTAAACATTTAACATCTTTTAGCTATCAGTTCAGTTTTCCCCTTTTTTCAAGTTTATTTTCATTATCATGACAAATAATTATTGAAATGATTAATTTTCTAAAAAAGAAAAAAGACCCTTTGTCTATGTGGAGCTGGTTTGTGCAGAGCAGACATTAGGAATTGGGAAACACAACATATGCTGAGTAGATAACGGTAGTTGCTTTTTTATGTGTTTAATGGCAAATATTAATTGCAGATTTCTCCCAGCCCATGTATGTAGACCTTTTATATGAATTAAAAAAAGGGAATGATTTGAGCTGGACACCTGTGTGGATTGTTCCCGGTTTTTCCTGTTTAATGAACGCAGTGGTGTGTGTGTGTGTGTGTGTGTTGCAGGTTTGCTGCGAGAGCTGGATTCAGCCGTCGGTGCTCCGAGTCTGACGTCCTCCACCAGCGCTTTAGTGCGATACACACGACACGGCCTGCACTGGATCAGACACGACACACAGAACCTGCTTCTTCTAGATAGCGACGTCTCATTGGTCAAATCCTTTGGCACTTTTTAAATAGAGCACCAAGTATTTCCTGTCCATCAGTATTTCCTTTCTTTCTTCATCTTGGGTCAAGAGCAGCTGATGTGGATTGACTCCCAAATTAGGATTTTTTTTTTACTTTCTGTGAACTTTGGAAGATTAAAATACTGTAAAAATGGAATATCAATATGAAACTATTTGCATTTATTTTAAATCCCACCTGGTTTTCTACAACCTAACTAAACTCCTAAAGGGCAAAAGTCTGATTTGATTGTTGATTATCAAATCTTCATTGAAAGTGGTTTTTGTGCCTTATTGTTTTGGGTGACTGAGTTCAGTTGACATTAATACTGAGACCTGAAGATCTGTTTCCTCAGGATGCACTTGGATATGAATTGAATTAAATTTTTATTATTCTTTATGGTTTGTTTTTGGTACCTTGCAGGAGTACAGCTTATTCACAACACATGAGAATATAAACACACAACAAAGGAAACCTAATATCAACTAATATTCTGATGCACACAGTGGATTTGTGATTTTTTTTTCTCTCTCAAATTTTACAAGAACACACAGTTTATTTTATGACACACTCTGACATCCATACCAACACACACACAATTATAGATGCATTATTTATATTATTGGCTCGATAATATGCATAAGCAGAAAACAGGAATGAAGCTAGTGTTTGTTTTTGTGATAACGACCCGAGCAGTCACAAGGAGGATCAATAGCGAAGCTGGGGTCCAAAGTGTTGTTTATTTAAGCAGGTGTGCAAAAATATGCAAATAAAATAGGTATAAGAGCTTAAAACAAAGATTATAATTAAAACTAGAACTGCAAGTACTAAAAACAGTACCGACTCCCCTCTACAACATTGAGTCTTGTCCAAGCTTTATCTGTTCACCCCCTGCTTCTAGCAGCGGCCATCTTTAATACCCAAATTGGAACAAGATTTAGAAATTAATTCAAGTAAATAAATACAATTAATACGACAATTAAAAAGAGAACAAATAAACCAAAACATTTGCAAGATTAACAGTGAAACCCGGGGTAGTAGACATTTTCTACTCCATCACAGCTTTATAGGACAAAAATAAAAATTTTAACCCTTGCCAACAGAATAAAAGCCTATTAACAAAAATTGCATAATTTTACAGTTGAATGTTACTGCGATTAAAAATGCAGTTGTAATGGGTTTCAATGGAGAGGAACTAGTTTGTGATCTAAATGCAAAAATAGATTTATTAAAGGAATGGAAGTAAAATAGTAAAAGTCCCATAATAATACACACGTGCCAAAATACATGCAGTTGTCAATAACAGGCAAAATGATCAAAAAATAAACAGAAAAGGACAAAACAAGGGCCAGTGTGGGTCGCACAAGGGTTAAACAAGATCATTGTGAGAGATCATCTTTTAATGAGATGTGTCTGTTGTAGCGTTTTATTGATTGCCATGTGTATTATTCTATTTAATTTACTTTTATTACTGGCTTTTACATTTCAGATCCGGAAAGATCTGAATTGATGTTGGGCCATGGAGATGTTTTCAGTGTCAGCGTTTCATCCTCAAGATGTGAGCGTTTGTTCAGAGACTTACGACGTTTGATTGCGTCTGTGTTTTCTGAAATCATTTCTAAAGATGCAGTTTGGGTGTTTTTAGCCCCGCTTCCACTAGCTGCCAAACAGAAGATACACCTTAAAACACACACACACACACACACACACACACACACACACACACACACACACACACACAAAGCTATAAAAAATGTCTAATGCTGTTTAGTAAATATCTTTATTTTAAATTCATTGAAGAAACAACTGTACAGACAATAAACATTACCACAACAATGCATTTGTGCATATTTATTAATATAAAAAAAGTAACAAAAGATCTGTAGAAGGATGCTTGTATGATTAAGTTTCAGTGCTGATTGAAGATATTTCAGTGCTTTAGTTCCTGTACAGAAGAAGATGAATCTCACACGGTTCATGTGTCAGATTCTCCAGCGAAGTTCGGATTGGAGAACGCAGGCTGTTAACAGATTGTGAAAATACTTTTTAATGCAGAAAAGGTTTCTATACTCCTTGCTGGCATCAAACATGTTGAACGCACTTTAAGCAGTTTTCTCTTATTCAGGTTAAACTCACACAACATGGTGGGTCACACTGAGAAAAAAATGAGATGATCATAAAACTTACCACATCAATATTTTTAGTTTCGTGTTTGAAGAAGCTGATATCTCCTGGTTTTACGCCCTTCACACTAAAGATGTAGTACATCATGGCCAGGATCAGCGCGGCTCCTGCGATCGCTCCAATAACAGCCCCAGCGATCAGACCTCCATCCACTGTCACACACAACAGCTTCAGTCACAGCAGAACATGAACACGAGGGTGTCACAGAAATCAGTTCAGAAACTCACTCGGTGACGGGTCAGTCGGGATGACGATCCCATTATCATCGGTCACGTAATCTGAAAACAAGAGCACATTCTATTAGAAGATACTCAACAAGATACTGGCACGACTTTTCTGTCAGATCGCTCTGAACTGTGAGTGTTGTGAGTTTGAGATATGAGCTGTGTCTCTAAAAGCTGTAGCCGCACTCACTAAACATGAACTGATGTTCATCGATCACGGTTTGAGAGTGTGAAGGAGGGGAACCTACACTGCCGGTGTCGACACACGAAGCCTCTCTTCTGCACACAGTTGTTGTCGTTCCACGTTCCGTCGTGATACATCTCCACGCAGTTCTCTTTCCCCACGTCGCCATCATGAATGGCTTCATTGGGTTCTCCTGGAGCCCAGTTTGTGAAGCCCAGAGATGTCAGATCCGTCCAGCCCCAGCCATCTACAATCACAATCAGCACATGATCAGCAAATCTGATCTGAAATCCCACGAAAGGCCTGCAGGTGATGGATGATGGACAGAGAGATCATCTGCGTACATGAGCGGTCTCTGGTGAGGCCGATCCACATGTTGTGGTACTTGGTGTAGTTGAGGTTCCTGATGAACTCCACATCGGCTCGACTGTGAATCGAGGATAATTCTCCTCCGTTCACCTCTTGGCAAAGGTGTCTCGCTTCTGGCCACGAGTAACCCACTTTTCCGTTATATGCGTAGTAGCAGTAACGTCCGTACGGCCACCAGCCCAGCAAACACTTCCCATCTCCAGGAGCCGGCGTGGACGGAGGCTTTTCTGCAGAGAGATTGGAGACCGGTGTTTGTAACTGATGTGAAGCACTTGCCACACGTCTGTGGCGTTTGTCAGCTTTACCTTTAGTGATTTTGCAGATGTAGGGCTTGGCGGCGGCGCAGGCCGTGTCGTTCCAGGTGCCCTGGATGAAGTGTGAGGGTGCATGCATGCTGACACACCCTTCTCCCTCGTGATTGGTCGGTTCCCCCGGGCCCCAGTGCGTGAAGAACACCGGCCAGCCATCAGACCATTTGTACGAATCACTGTCAGCCTGCAGGAGAAGAGCAACAGCTTGAGTTCTGTTTAACGTTAGTTATGCTCATTAAACTGTGAGGAAGTACCAGTCGACGGAGTCCGATCCAGGCGTCTGTCTTGCCCTGCTGCACAGCTGCGGAGATGAAGGCCTGGTCGTAGCTCATGTCCACACTGGCCAGGTTCCCTCCCTCCTTCACACAGGCCTGCTGAGCTTCCTCCCAGGTCTTGGGCTCTGAAACCAGCTTATAGCAGCTGCTGTACCAGGTGATGTATCCGGACGGACACGGGGTGCTGGTGGGCGGCGGGACAGGAATGCTGCTCGCTGCAGAAAACACCCAGAGAATCATCAAGAGTTAGAGCTGTCTTAAACCTAAAGTCATCTTAGAGTTAAGGGTTATCTAATGAAAAGTCAATTCAGGCTAGGAACTCGAGGCCATGCCATCAGCAGCAGCGTTTATATAACAACACTTAAAATTAGACACAAGTGAAGATGTAAGTACATTTCTTCTTAGAGCACACCCATCCTCGCTGGTGGTCACAGTTCTCATCGTTCCAGCGGCCCGTGACCAGGTGATTATGGGAGATTGAAGTACAATGCTCCTGAAACAAAGACATCAGAGATCAGCATCATCTCCTCTGCAGGTGTCATCAGCTAGCTATATATTTAAAAAATACCATAAATATAGAAGTACAACACAACAGTAATTTCTCACCTTGCCATCAGCATTGTTTGGCTCTTTATCGGCCCAGTTTGTGTATAAGACCGGACTGACTCCATCACTCCACGCAAACTTCCCTTCATGAAGCGAATCAGATAAACCGATCCAAACGGGTACAACCAGGTCCCTGAGATAACTAGCCACAAAATCTGGAGAGAGGATCAAAATTTCACACATTGGGACAACATGAACCAGTGTTTCCTGAAGCACAGCGTTTTATGGGTTAGATGCTGGATATAGATAATTAAATAGAAGTGAAATGATCTTACATAACAAGATTTGAATGAAGTTCAAAAAAAGAAAAAGAAAGTGGAAGTCAAAATATAACAACTATATGTTTACCAAGCCATCATAATAAAAAGAGAAGTTTCAGCTTGGGGCTCACATGCAAACACTGTCCTTATCCTCTTTTAACAAAGGAGGGGACTGCTGTTATAACATCTTGTGAAGTACCGTTTTCATTCTGATCATCGATGATGGCCAGATCTCCCTTCTGCTTTCGGCACCAATCTCGTGCGTAAGTCCAGTTCGCCTTGATCTCCGTCTGATGGTAGTGGTTTCCTTTGAATATGTAGCATTTGTTGCGGAATTTCATCCAACCTGGAACAATCAAAATTACAATCTTTCTTCAGGAAAAATAAAATCACTGAACTTTTGTGAGATTAGCCTGACTGATCATTGGCTGATCATTGACTGATCATTGGCTGATCATTGGCTGATCATTGACTGATCATTGGCTGATCGTTGACTGATCATTGGCTGATCATTGGCTGATCATTGGCTGATCATTGGCTGATCATTGACTGTTGGTTTGTGTCAGCCGTACCCTCGGGGCAGTTTCCGTCCCATGGTGCCGTTGGAGGCGGTGGTGTGTGGTCATTTCCTGGATATTTCTTACACACATAACCAGCACTGGCACGTCCACAGTTTGCATCATTCCACGAACCTATCGAAAACAAAACATTCCAATTTATACCAATTTCATCTCTGAATCCTAAAAGCATCACATGTTAGTATACAATAAATAAATAAATACAGCTACAGATAATAAATGCACAAATAACACAGAATGTGAAGCACTGACTGATGTACTACATTTGAATTTTTTTCTTGTTCACTTTTTTCTGAATGTGTTTATAATTTTATGCATAATATATTGATATATTGTAATGTTTTGAAAATGCATCCATTAAAAAAATATATAATAAATGGTAGTGTTATTTTATAACAAGAATATGATGATGGCGATCAGTATTGTTAGGGTTTTTTTTGTTCACAGTTTTAATAATAATAATAATAATAATTTTAAGTTAGTGTTATTGATATATATATATATATATATATATATATATATATATATATATATATATATATATATATAGTATTTATATGGTATGTTTATATGAAGTTAAATAAAATGGCCATTAATATGAAGGATCCTGATTTAGTGTAAAACAATATTAGTGCACCTGGATGTCTGTTCATCTGCACACACTGTTCTTCTCCGTTTGCATCGTTGGGTTCTCCAGGACCCCAGTGCACATACGTGACCGGAGACAGATCGACCCACCTGAACACAGAAACAGCTCGATAGGACTGACTGTCATGCCAGAGAACAAGGTAAAAACACATATGTGGAAACAAATAATACTAATATTCAAATGTTTTAAGGCTTACAGATACTCTCCTCCTGCAACCCCAAACATTATCATTCCAATCCAGGCCGCAGCCGCTTGACCGGTGCCCACCTGAAAACATCACATAATCAGCCCAGTGCTTTCACTGATCACACAGTTACATTCATCTTTGATGTGCAGTCTTACAAGGATTCATGACATTTGTGAAGAATTCAAGTCATTGCTAAAAATCACTGATCAAACATTCAAAAGCTTTCGTACCAGGCTGACCACGAAAGACTGCTCGGCTTCATCAGCGATGGACAGCAGCTGAGCTTTCTCTTCGTAACACCTCACAAGAGCCATGTGAAAGTCCACAATATCTGTGTCATTATAGTAATAACAGATGCCATTGTTCTTCCTCCAGCCAGGGTTCGATCCGCACTCAGGAGCTGGAGAAATAAAATAAAAAACATTAATAAACAAACACCTACAATAAATCGACTAATTCTGATCCCACACGCACAAACAGTTTTCTCCATGTGTTTTAGCTATTTGCTCCAGATTTTAAGAATGGGTAGCATTACATTAACTACATTTCTCAGCATTTCACAAACAGAAACAGAGCATTATTTCACTGGTAATAACTGATTGCACTGGCACCTGGTTCAGGAGATGGAGGCGCTGGAGGTATAATGGGTTTCTTTCCTTTAGCAATCATGCAAATCCAGTCCTGGTGGGCATCACAGTTCAGGTCGTTCCACCAGGATGTCCCGTTTTCGGTGGTCACCATCTCCACACAGTTTTCTCGACCATTGTGATTATTTGGTTCACCGTGGCCCCAGTTTGTGTGACTGACCGGCGTCCCGTCGCTCCAGTGGTAACCTTAGAGAAGAAAGGCTAGAAACGGTTCGGCTCCAACTACAAGTAATTCTCAGAAGTGAAACACCGGCGAGCAAACGAACCTCCCTCTACTGGGTTGACGCTCAGTCCGATCCACTTAGTCTTTCCCTTTGAGAAGCTGGACAGGAAAAGTTCCTCCTCTGGACTGTGGATGCTGAGCAGATTGGCGCCGCGGGCGAGACAGTCTTCTCTAGCCGCCTCCCAGCTCTTCTTCTGGGCAAAGTCTACTGTGAACAGCTTTGAAAAACAGAAATACAGCAACAAGTAGACAATTAACATGTATTTTAATAGTCACCATGGCTTACATGTTGCTTATCCTGGGCTTTAGCTGGCAAACCATGTGAGGCACTTCCTCTGGCATGACAATCTTAATAAAATGTTGTACTGTGTGCATGTTTAAAGTTTCAGAGAAGATCTGCAAAGATTCTCCTTATGTGTGTGCTGCAACCTGTTTCATAATCGGTCGGTACTCTTATTGTCAGCGTGTTCTGAACTCATACAATCACATAAAATTAATCTTCATTCTGCATTCACACACACAGCATCATAACAATATTTTAGTGCTAATGTTACTACCCCTTCCTCTCCACACTCCGACATACAATGAAAAAGTCTAGCAAATTTTGTCTTTTCATTGTAGTTATTTAAAGAAGAGCAATACTGGGGTTTAAACAGTGTATTTTTACAGGGCTAATGTCAGTCATTCCTGTTGTTACATTTAAACACCTAGTATTCAAGGTGTAGGTTTGTGCAAGAAAACACAATTCTTCCCATGTTTCACTGGATGGTTGTTCTTTGCTGATATGGACAGAAAGTCTTTTCTTTTGTTCAATTCTGATGAAATGCCTCTGCTATAGCCATGAGTGCATGTACAGTATTGTTCAAAATAATAGCAGTACAATGTGACTAACCAGAATAATCAAGGTTTTTAGTATATTTTTTATTGCTACGTGGCAAACAAGTTACCAGTAGGTTCAGTAGATTGTCAGAAAACAAACAAGACCCAGCATTCATGATATGCACGCTCTTAAGGCTGTGCAATTGGGCAATTAGTTGAAAGGGGTGTGTTCAAAAAAATAGCAGTGTCTACCTTTGACTGTACAAACTCAAAACTATTTTGTACAAACATTTTTTTTTCTGGGATTTAGCAATCCTGTGAATCACTAAACTAATATTTAGTTGTATGACCACAGTTTTTTAAAACTGCTTGACATCTGTGTGGCATGGAGTCAACCAACTTGTGGCACCTCTCAGCTGTTATTCCACTCCATGATTCTTTAACAACATTCCACAATTCATTCACATTTCTTGGTTTTGCTTCAGAAACAGCATTTTTGATATCACCCCACAAGTTCTCAATTGGATTAAGGTCTGGAGATTGGGCTGGCCACTCCATAACATTAATTTTGTTGGTTTGGAACCAAGACTTTGCCCGTTTACTAGTGTGTTTTGGGTCATTGTCTTGTTGAAACAACCATTTCAAGGGCATGTCCTCTTCAGCATAGGGCAACATGACCTCTTCAAGTATTTTAACATATGCAAACTGATCCATGATCCCTGGTATGCGATAAATAGGCCCAACACCATAGTAGGAGAAACATGCCCATATCATGATGCTTGCACCTCCATGCTTCACTGTCTTCACTGTGTACTGTGGCTTGAATTCAGAGTTTGGGGGTCGTCTCACAAACTGCCTGTGGCCCTTGGACCCAAAAAGAACAATTTTACTCTCATCAGTCCACAAAATGTTCCTCCATTTCTCTTTAGGCCAGTTGATGTGTTCTTTGGCAAATTGTAACCTCTTCTGCACATGCCTTTTTTTTTAACAGAGGGACTTTGCGGGGGATTCTTGAAAATAGATTAGCTTCACACAGACGTCTTCTAACTGTCACAGTACTTACAGGTAACTCCAGACTGTCTTTGATCATCCTGGAGGTGATCATTGGCTGAGCCTTTGCCATTCTGGTTACTCTTCTATCCATTTTGATGGTTGTCTTCCGTTTTCTTCCACGTCTCTCTGGTTTTGCTCTCCATTTTAAGGCATTGAAGATCATTTTAGCTGAACAGCCTATCATTTTTTGCACCTCTTTATAGGTTTTCCCCTCTCTAATCAACTTTTTAATCAAAGTACGCTGTTCTTCTGAACAATGTCTTGAACGACCCATTTTCCTCAGCTTTCAAATGCATGTTCAACAAGTGTTGACTTCATCCTTAAATAGGGGCCACCTGATTCACACCTGTTTCTTCACAAAATTGATGACCTCAGTGATTGAATGCCACACTGCTATTTTTTTGAACACACCCCTTTCAACTAATTCAACTAATTGCCCAATTGCACAGCCTTAAGAGCATGCATATCATGAATGCTGGGTCTCATTTGTTTTCTGAGAATCTACTGAACCTACTGGTAACTTGTTTGCCAAGTAGCAATAAAAAAATATACGAAAAACCTTGATTATTCTGGTTAGTCACATTGTACTGCTATTATTTTGAACAATACTGTATGTGCAGGTGCATGTTCACGGGAATGACACTCCCTAGCAATTACCCACTTTGTGGTGTGCATGTAAGCTTCGTCAGCAGAAGGCATAGCTTAGATCACCTTGTAGCAGTTTCTGAAGTGAGGCTGTCCGCCCCAGCCGCTCTCGCACCCGGTCACCGGAGGCAGTGTCGGAGCTCGAGTCGGTGGAGAGATGCCGTTACGAGGAGCTTCACACACAAACGGGAATGATTCTTCACACTGTTTGTTATTCCAGAATCCTGCCAGCGGGCTGGTCGACATCGTGACACAGGATCCAGCGTGATTATCTAGAGATACAGTGAAATCTGATTGGTTCATGAACAGTGATGTCATTTGTCCAGCAGTTCTAAACAGCGCTCAGGTGTAACTGTCTAGGACAGAAGTATTCACAGTGTAAACGGTTGAATTACTTGGCTCGTTGCGGCCCCAGTTGGTGTAAGTTATTAAAGCGTCATTGTCCCAGTAGTAGTCGACACCTGCCACCCCTCCTCTCGCCCGCAGCCCGATCCACCAGTCGCCGGAGTACCGGCTCATCAGAGCCGTGAAGTGAGCCTGTTCATACCTGCAGAGGTCAACAGCAGCTGAGTGACTGGAGCTACATGAGCACAGACTATCAACAGGAACACAAGAGGGTTAGATGCTCACAAGTCCATGATGTGCAGCAGAGTGCTGCTCTGACTCTCACAGAACGCTTTGGCTTCCTCACGGCTTCGAGCTGCTTCTTCAAACCAATAGCAAGAATACTCAAAAACTTCCCAGCCCTGCAGTACAGACACACACACACACACATGTAGTTAGCGTGTGGGAGTCAGGGTCACCGATGACCATCCACGAGAGTACATGACTGACCTGAGGACAGCCGTAGATGGTGGGCTGGACGGAGGGCAGAGGATAGTGACCTTTGGGCATCTTACAGACATAGGTGTTTAGCTCCGTGCAGGTGACGTCGTTCCATCGGCCCGTCTGAGACACAAAGCATTACGATGACATTCATGAACCTGTGTTTAGTCTTGTGTCTGTCAGTAAATGCAGTACCTGATGGAACATCTCCACACAGTCCTCACTGAAGCCCAGGTGGTTGTTGGGTTCTCCGGGAGCCCAGTATGTGAACGTGACCTCATGATGATCTGACCACGAGAACAAACCTGAGAAGCCCAGATCATTGAGACCGATCCACACGTCACTGGTGGCTGTTTGACGGGACAAAGAGGAAATGTTGTGAGAAGAGCGAATATAAGCGTCGTGTGTGTGGAGCCTTTACACACACACACACACACACACACACACACACACACACACACACGTGCAGTTGGCTATGTATGTCCAAACGTCTGTGACCTTTTGTGTATTTCGATAAAACCAAGTGGGAACCTTCCAGTCTCTCTCGTGAAACCAACATGGAAGTGACTTAAACTGCAATTCATCAACTGGCCGCTAGAGACTGGCTCCGAAAGCAAGTCAATTCCATAGACCCCCCCCCCCCCCCCTGTTAAAATACCCAACTTTACAACAGAAAAAATATGTTTACAGCCTGGTTTGGTCTATAAAGCTAACTTTTCCCTTCTGACAACTGTGAATGGATGAAAAAGATATAACTGTGATTTCATTCTTTTGTGTTTATTTGCACCTAAAAGTCTAGTAAAGGCACACGTACCCTGGTACAGGTAACTCTCCAGCCAGCTCTGTTCTGTCATGGACAGAATCGACACCAGATCGGCTCCTAACTGCCTGCAGGATGTTCTTGCGCTGTGCCACGTCTTCTTCTCCTCAAACGGTTTATAGCAGAACTCTCCAAACTCATACCAGTCTGGACCAGAACACCTCAGCTCTGAAGGGACACGTTGTTCAGACCAAGCAGCTTTTGCGATGAAGTAATGATGCTGTGATTAATAAGAAAATTGTCTCACCTCCGTCAGCAAAGTGGTATGACACGGAGTAGAGCCCATCAAACCTGTGACACATCACAATGCATTTCACTCTAACCCTAACTCTCTAACAAGCAGATATGTCCAAGACTGGAGGCTTACTGTCTGGTCACGATGCCGTTTCTGGTGGATCCGCTGTAAAAGTTCTGACCCTCAGCTTTGAGAAGAGTGCAGTCTCCTCCGATGTCATTGAGAACCACTCCAGCGTGAATCGCAGCGGCACAGATAGTAGAGTCCTGAAACAAATGGCATTCATCAATCATAAGAAAAAATGCATGATTGATGCTCATACTAGGTTGAAGCGGTCGGTTGATAATCGATTACACTCGTACCCCACGATACATGTCTGTCCCGTACACAGAGTAAACCTCACTGGCACAACCAGCAGGACAATGAACCCTGAAACAAACAAAAACCCAAACCAAAATGCTTTTAAATGCAATGTAAACCCCCCAAAACATGCATAACATCTATATGGCACAACTGCAGAATTTCCTGTTAGAACATTTAGACCAGTAGTTATGTAAATCAGTAAATAATGGAGAGATTGAAGGTGTTCAGCGCTGGATGATGAACTACTGACTGCACATTAAGACTTAACCAGGGTTTCAGATACTCAAAGAATCAATTACGTCATTCTGTCTACAGAGTGGTCCAGGTTGGGTTTTGCACTGCAAGTCACAGCATCTGAAAACAGCCAAAAAAACACAAACAGGAAAGACATTGGCTTAATTTACACCGAGAACAGACTGGGATAAATTATAGTTCTATTCAGTTTTAAAGATGAATCATCTTCTGAATCAAGCTTTAGTTGAGCTCACAGTCTGGTAAGCAGCCCAAAATGTCCAGTCGCAGCCCTGCTTGACCATTCCACTCCAGCGGAAGAACACGAACATACTGCGCTGAGATCGGTGTCCCCAACAAACGTGTCTCTGGAGACGTCCTGTCCACAGAACCTGGATACTCCTGTGACAAAACCAGCGTCAGAACCTTTTAAACTGAACATATCTGATCTTCTCACAGACAGATGCTCCTCACAAGCTCTTGAGAGGTTTTCTTTCATTAAATCAACTCCAAACATCTAGGAGTGGTGTGTGTGTGTGTGTGTGTTTACCCCTCCATCGTTGCTGTAGTCTTTCCAGGACAGGCCATCTGTGCTGGTCTGGATCTTAAATTTAGTGACCCAGTGATCTGAAGATGGGCAGCCCTGAATGACGACCCCTGTGATCTTCTTCAGCTGACCCACATTCACCTGAATCCAAGAGTTTGCTGAAATACAGTTTGAACGGAAAGGATTTGAGTTTTCTGTTCAGATTCCTGAAACAATATTATGGGTGATTTTGTGGTTCATTCGAATATAAAGGAGACAGACCGGAGGTGGAGGGCATCCAGCACGAGTTCCCTTTCAGTCGAGCTTTATCTGCTCCTTTTCCACTGAGAGACGATGATGCTGAGAGCATTGAATTAGTGATGTTTCCGTCCTCCACACCCAGCCCTCTCACACACACTGGAAACAATACACACTCATGAGGGAATGTGTCACATACAGATTTTGTGTGTTTTTGTATTAGAAGTTCTTCCTCCTCTCCTTAAGAAGAGCTTCATCTCGAGGACTGGTATGATTCACCAAACACATCTTGTCATTCAAACCTTTTTCCCCAGAACCTTTCATCATTCATTTCATTCATAATCACGCTCTTAGTATAGGTGTTTCCCTCACCGTTCTGCTCGCAGCTGAAGACCACCTCCAGGTATTTGGAGACGGTGGGGCAGGGATCAGATTCGGTGCGAGCGAAGAGGAAACAGAACTCTCTGTTATCGCAGTTCTTCCTGGCCAAAGCCAGCGTGCCCTCAACAGTGCACACACCTGTAAGGTTCATTCAGTACATCACAGATCCTGCATGAACACTTCAGATGCTCTCAATTACACTCTCAACTGTGATTTACCAGAGGCTCCGTCTCCAAACGGACAGATCTTGTCACTGCGGCGCCCGTAAAAAGCTGACTGGATGTTGATGACGCTGTTCTGGGGGCAGTGAAGGACCAAGCTTGAGTCTTGACATGCGTATGTTGTGTAGAAACCTAGAGTACAACACAAGAACAAACTCAGCGAGGCTCGAGAGCCTCAAGAGATTCATAGCACACAAGAAACAGAAGCCAAACGTACCATCATGCGGCGGAGGGGGCTCGGGGGTGTTCCCTGAAAAAGCAAAAAGGTCTATTTTCAAAACATTTATACTTCACTAAATATAAATCCTGATCCTCTGAACAGAGCAGCCGAACGTACCGCGACGCTTGCAGATATATCCTCTCTTGTTCTCACATTCATCATCGTTCCACGCTCCAGAGTTGATTAAAATGGACAGGCAGTCTTCATTATAGTAATCATCAGGGTTTCCTTTAACAGTAAATGAGAGGCACAGATTATCTTCTTCATTAAACATCATTTTGATTTATTTTATCAAAAGCCTAAATGGTGTTTTGTCATCTCAAATCTTTTCACAGCTTCACCTGAAGCCCAGTTTATATAGCGGAATGGAGAACCGTCCGTCCATGTCCAGCCTCCCTCGGTGATGGAGTCATGCGCTCCCATCCACAGAGAGACGCCCGTGGGAACAGACTGGATTTGAGCTGCAGATGAACAAGAGTTGTGTGAGCATACGTGGATCTGGAACATCTCGAGAGTCTGTTGAGTAACTGGATACTAACCTTGGATGAAACCTTGTTCAAACGGCTCCGTGATGCTGACGAGATCTCCACCCTGATTCAAGCAATCTGCACGAGCGTCGGCCCACTTCCTCATGGACAGAGTAATAAACAGGTAGCAGTAATCATTAAACGGGTCACCAACCCAGGAGCCGCACTTTGCATTCCAACCTGACAGAAAGAGCAGATGAAATCAGTTCAAGAGTCAGGAACAGACACAGAACCACCAGACGCTTACAGTCTGATACAGAGACAGATGTCCCGTAAGACTTCGAAACAAACACAAGTGTGTGAATGTCTCAGTGTTTGGTGTGTAGAGAGAGAACCTGTACCTGGGCCAGATGTGGGGGGAGGCGGTGGCCCTTGACCCTTTGCTGGAATAAACAAACAAACAAACAAACAAAAAAAAACATCAGTGTCTCAAAAACAATTCTCTGATCAAAGTAAATCACCTTTATTTTAAAGCATTTTATATAATACGGAATGTGAAATCATTGTGTGATTAATATACAATAAAACTAACAAATTAAATAAAAGACTGATCCAACAGGAAAACCTCAGATTTGTCCCACCTTTCTGGCAGATAAAGGGGTACGTGGATGTGCAGGGCAGGTCGTTGAATTTTCCCGTGTCCTGGTGCTCGGTTCCGCGGATGTGAACACAGTCTTCATTATTCTGCCAGTTGTCCGGCTGATTCGTCTCCCAGGGAAGGAATTCCTGCAGAAGCCAGAGAGAACAGACAATGATCCTCACATGCTTGACATGGAACAAAATAAAGCTTTAAACAACTGGATGCAGAACTGCTGCTCATTCTTCAGGGACAGAATCCATCACCAGAAGCTTCTCACTTTGTGTAATCAAATACATAAATACATAAATATAAAAGTATTATATAAATATTTCTTGTTGCGATGGGTACCATGTATCGTCTGCCTGAAGGAAGTTTTTCTAATTCCTGTTGGAGAGTTAGTGAGTCCTGAACTATTTGTGAGGCTTTCCTCCAGGTCTGTTTGCTGCCTCTGGGCGTCCAATATGATCTTACTGTCTATATTAATAATCTTTGTGATCCCATACCAGCAGGTGATGTTTTAGGAAATAACCCTTTCCAGCAAACTGGTGTAAACCATCCTCAGGACTCCCTTACACAAATTAAAACTAAACAATCTTTGGCTTGCCTTCTTATAGATATAATCTATGTGCTCAATACATTTTAAGATTTAAGAATCTATGTTCAATCTCAGCATAGTATTCATTCATGTGCAGAAGTTGATTGGCTGGTCACTTACTGCTGGAGTGCCATCGGTCCAAACAAACGTTCCCTCTCTGCTGATGTCATTGAGACCCACCCAGGAAGATCTGCTCATGTGGGCTGTGAGATCAGAGGCCAAAATTAAACTTCATATACGGGGCACCTACTGTACATTGTAGCCCTTATCTAAGTGTTTATAACTAGATAACAAGAACCATATGAAACAAATAATCTGAAAACATATTACATTATTTTTTCTAGATAATGAAGAGAGAGATCCGGTCTTCAATCGCACCTGTCAGAAAGCTGACGGTCTCCTGGCTGTGGATGCTGACCAGGTGTCCATTCTGAGCCACACAGTAATTCTCTGCATCCTGCCATTTCATGACTGTTTCAGTCTCAAAGTGATAGCAGTATTCATCGTAGAGCAGATAGCCTTCATCACAGTGTGAGTCTGCAGAAAAGCATTCAGTGAACCACAGTTAAAACACAACCCTGACCCTTCTACCAGGATATTCATTCTAATACAATCACATTCAGTTTGTTCAGACCAATGTGAAAAAAAAACAGCAGACAGGAAGAATGAAAGTACAAAATCCCTCTGTAAGTAGATATAGGTGGTAGATTCTTCCTGTGCTATACACTGTTTGCAAGTGAGCTGTTCGAGAGCTTGTTTTATGTAACAGCTCTGACCAAAAGTACAAATCTTATTAGATGGCCATTTTTCTTTTCAGTGTGATGGAAAAGAGACTAGAACCCTTCTCTGTAAAACTGAGGTCATGGGAAAGTTTGTGTCGTTCTGAAAACAAGCGTTAACAGCCGTCTGTTTTCACCTGGAGCCGCTGTGGGCTGCACGTTCTGTCCTCCAGGCATCTTGCAAATATATCCCAGGTTTTTAAAGCAGTTGGTGGTTTCCCATTTTCCAGCATAGTTTCCTATTACAAGAGAAAAAAACAGATTCAGCTCAATTTTTACAAGGAAATCTTTTAAGGCTGTCGTTGTGTGTCTCCCTGGACTCAATGGTCAATCTCTGAGTCTCTCTGTAACTCAATGGTCAATCTTACCGGTGTAAATCTGACCACAGTCCCACTGGTTTGCTGAGTTCTGAGGGAAATTTGGGCTCCAGTTTGAAAACTCAATTGCAGTTTTGTCCACCCACCTAAATGTGCCATCTTGTTCCTTATCTGTGTTATAATTCAGAAAGACAACACCAAGATGAGTGATGGAACGTAATGGACTGTTCACATTCAGATATCTGATGCAGATCATAGTATTTCTGATCAGAGACCATCTTGTGAACATTATGAACTGCAGCTACACTATTTATCCTCCATCTGCTTTTCTATTTATAACTAGAGATTGTGCCAGCTTCAGATTGGATCTAGCCTCTTACGAAGATTTCAGATGACCATGAAGAAATGAAGCCAGTCCCTGCGAGGACTTCAGATGATGCCAACTTTTCCTTATATTGTAATCATTTTGATCACACAAATGAATCATTGCTTTAATATGCTTCTGAACACGAAACATTAATGTGTGTATGATTTTTTAAATTTTTTAACTGAACATTACTTTGACAGGAACCTCTGATAACAGATCACTCTTAACCCTAACGTAGAAACAATATGTATTGTGAAAATGCAAAACAAATAAATGTGAACTGAAGCCTTTTAGGGTCAGAAGTTTGGCTAAAATACACATTCTGTAACCCACTGTTTGAGTCACTGAACTGAAGCTCACTTTTAAAAGTTATTTTCTGTGATAGAAGCATTCAAAGAACCTAATTTTGATAAGGATTAGGGTCAATTTTACAAAGGTAAAATGTTGTATTGTATGCATCACTCACCTGAAATGCCAATCCACAGATCAGGAACATCTGCTTGGTGAAAATCAGGCAACTGTGCATTAATGAAGAACTGCTCCCCTTCACTGAGATGAAAACAAACATATGAGCATGTGTGTGACCCATTAGAACCAAACAAATCTCCCTAAACTTCAGTGCTCATGCTCACTTTTTGATGGTCAGTAGGTTTCCTCCCATTTCAGAGCACTTGGTCTGAGCCAGATACCAGCTGGTCAGCAGATTCTGGTTACTGACCACCCAATAACAGTTTCCTGAGTAACTCAACCATCCAGGAGGACAGATGGCTGGAGTCACAGAAACAGAAGAGCATATCACTGAACAGAAAAAACTACTAAATTATGTAATGCATATAAAATATTAACAACAGAATCATACACATCATATTGTATCTCAGTGCATATATATTTGGACAATGACTGGAAGTTTGGATCTTACTATTCAAAGCTTTCTTGCACATGTAAGGTCGCTCATAACGACAGACGTGTGTTCTCCATTTCCCATAATCCTCTCCTGATTCTTTTATCATAGCAGTACACACACCGTTGGCTTTGTCACTGGGTTCCACAGTGAGAGTTTGAGTTATTATCGCGCAGGTCAACACTTAAATGCTTTAATGTGCTATAGTGAAAAGCACTTTCTTTATCACAATTTTGAGAAGGCCATAGTAATAACACTAATCATGTGTTATAACTAGTTTAGCATTTGTCTTACGTGAGATCCGGCTGTCCTGCCGGCCAGTTTGTGTATGTGGATGTACTCGCATCTGACCAGGAGAAGGTCGTGGCATTTGGTTGTATTTGACAGGATAAAGTTGTGCATTTCTGTGAAAAGTATAAAACTGATTACAAATTACACACTGGCAATATAACTGTTTGAACTGTGACTATTTAACATGTGACAAAATATGTAGCCTAGTCTTGCCTTTAAATAATTTTTTTTTTAATGAAAAAGAATTGGTCACGCACTGTACTGTCTTAGTTGTTTAACAGACGATTCAACAGATTTCACTGTGGTGCATGTCGTGTATTAAATCAAGTGGTCCAGTGTTGATTATTCACAGACGTTGATGATTCTCACCATTGTGGAAAAGCCAATCCAGAGGTCAAAGGCGGACGCGTCCAGACGGCTTGTGACATACTGCTCCTCTTCAGAAGATGTGATTGACACCAGGTCTCCTCCTTCTCGGACACAGTCACTGCGAGCCGCAGCCCAACTCTTCCGGACACCTGCTCTTCTCTTATAGCAGTTAGAGCCGAAGCCCTGCCAGCCGTTCGCAGAGTCACAGACCGGAGCTGGGTTCGCTGAGAGACACAGGACAACGTGTTACACACATACTCAAGCAGATATATATGGTTGATATATGGAGTTAATAGTAAGTACATTATACGTACGGTTTGATCGTTTACAGATATACTGCCGTCTGGCTGAGCAGGTTTCATCGTTCCATTTGCCTTCATTGGCTCCCAAAACCTGGCCACAATCCTCATTATCTGCCCAGTTGTCCGGCTGACCCTCCTTCCAATACCTGCAATTCAGCGGATCTGTTTCTTCCTTTGCTCGTCCAGAAACCTCTGCCTCTCAGACACTATCCACTCTCCAGCATTACACAAACCAACACATCTAACCCTAATATGTCGGCTAGATCTAATATTAACACACCTGCTCAAAAACAGAGTTTAGTTAAATAATTGTAGAAGACTGTCTCAGTTTTCAGTTCCATGCTTCCTTATCTTGGATTACGATCTCTGTCTGCTTGATTATGTGACTGATTGTATATCTGTTGTTCATGTTGTAGGGATTTACAAAATATAAACCGTGTTCCTGCAAGAGTTCTAACAGCAGTGTCTTTTCATCTGCATGATGTGGAGCTGCACAACGAACACATTCAGAAACCAGTGATTTTCTGACTCACGAGAGGAAGGGATAGAAAACAGTGCCATCACTCCATTCCCAGTTCCCCTCGGACGCCACGTCATTCAGTCCGATCCAGAAGATGGAGGTGCTGATCTGCGTTCGGACCCACATCTGAACAGAACAGAGACAGAAGAGCATGTCAGATGTGGATGTGATCTATTTCTCATCGTTACTGTGGTGTGTGTCTCACCCGCTCATGAATGTCCTGGATGCTCATCAGATTACTTCCTTTACTGACACAGTCCTCCAGAGCGTCGTGCCATGACTTCAAATCAGAAGAGAAGAAGTAGCATCTCTCCTCGTACGGCCGCCAGCCCTCCTCACACTGACTGAAGCCTTACACACAACAGTGCACTTTAGTTTCTCATATTTACTCAGAAACAACATGAGGTCAGAAATGAAAGAGAACAAATAAGAGAAACTATGTGTTCAGTATTACTATTCACAAGCCTTTCTACGAGATCATTGCATGTACAGACAGAACTTGGTTAATAAATTCATTAAACAGTTTTTCTAAGACAAATTGTGTTTTATTCTATGCTGCTGAAAACAAACTTTCTGCTTGTGAAAGACAATGGTTAAATTCTCCATCATAAAATAGCCTCATGACTGAGATGTGAGCTTGTCATATGCACTGCTAATGTTTTACTGGAAACGGTGTCATAAACGATTATATGGTTCGAATCAGACGCTGTAGAAGAATCACCATTTTATTAGTTTACCTCGATTGTAAAGTCTACAAAGTTAAATGACTGTAGTAAAGACACAGAGCACACATTTGTTTCCGACTGCTTTTAAAACTGTCAGCATTAGTTCACTATAATGCATACTTAATTTTGTTAAATGATTATTTTTTTTAGGTTACATTGAATTTAAAAAAGTATTTACAAATCTTTACATTCATAAAATTGGCCAAACATCTCATAATATATACTGTTTGATCAACATTATCTGAAGGTTAAATGTATATTTCCATTTAGTTTGTATTTTAAACAGGGAAAAAAACATATTTTGGATCCTATACACAGAGAATGCGGATTCATAACCCATATAACAATATGTTTCATATATTAAATATAAAATACTTCTTTGTTTTGTTATAGAGTTTCTGAATGACTCGATCCTGGATGAAACTGCTAGGAAGAAACATTACTGATTAAAAAAGAATTAAGCTTTTGCCATTTCTACAAATTAATTATTCTATTAAATGTGTTATCCTATTCAATTTACTTTGAAAATGAGTGAACTTACCAGAATGAACGAGGCCAATGAGGGTGAAGGCTAACAAAAGCATGATTCAATATATTGTTTTTACATGGGTTTATTTTCCTGTCATTCCTTCTGTTTGTCCACACGCCTGTCCTCTGGAGATCTGCTCATCATCACACATCGAAGGCTCTTTTTACCCTCACCAGAGTCCAAAGATTAAACAGTAAAACATTCATAATCATCTGATGCTGTGACACACGGTAAAGTTCAACATATTCATTTTACATCAAATTCCTTCTGGAAAGACAAAAACATGTGACATTCTGTTCTGAAGGGTATGGTCACATAGTAGCACATTTGCATGCGAGTGATTCTCGGTGCTTTGCTTGAGACATGTCTTTCTTTCATTAAACATTGAATGGCTTTAACTGGGCTCTCTCAGTTAAGAGTGACTTTATTTGAACTTAAAAAATAAAAATAAAAAATTCCTTTAAAAACAGCTGCACTTACATGTTTTTAAATAAAACATTTCTACCAAAAACATTTCAGTCTGCACATATCACATAATCATATGTACTTCAAATGTTCTGTTTCAGTTCCAGTGTCCAGAGACAGGAGATTTGACTCTTTGCCTGATTTCTTGCTCTGGTCAGGAAACAGATGACCTCTGGTACGAGAGCATCACAGAACTGAGCAAATATGAACATAGTTGAAATATCAGATCTTTTCTTTGATATAAAATGTTTATTTCAAAGCACTTGAAAGGAACCAAAAGCCTTTATAGACACACATTGTCCTCTTTTATTTGTTTAGCGCTGTATACAATACTGATTGGGTCAAAGCTGCTTTACAGTTTGTCAAGAAGAGTCAGTCTTTCAGTTAAAGTCATTGATGATTCAGTGATGTTATCAGCCAGCTCAGCTCTCCTCTAAAAGTGTGCAATCAAGTCGACAGTGATGCCAAAAATTAAGTATCTTCAACTAAACACACCAAAGGAGAGAGCGGCAAGGAACTGAAACTCAATCGGTGACAGAACTGGAGAAGTGAAGAAATGAAGTGTGTGGATCCAAACCCTTGCAGCACAGATCCATCGTCCTCAGCTAGACCTGGAGAAACAACAGATCTAACAGTTCCAGAGCATCGGCTGTTACAGAGGGTTTTTCCTGATTTATTTTAAATGTAACGTGCAGAACCCAATGCTGATGAAGTACTGGAATAAATTCTTTCCGTATATTTTTTGTCAATTCGGTTTCTTTTGTAATTCTAATAAAATTAAAATTTCAAAGTCCGAAGAGGTCGTTTCAAAACCCTTGTGACAGCACATATTTTAGGACAATATAGTTTGAATAAAATCTTTTACCTTCACGTTACACTTTAACCTTTTTTATGACTACCAAATTGACAGTAAACAATAAAAATGAAGCAAATACAAAACTAAAATACAAATTATTCGATGCATCCAATAAACTGCATGCATGGATTTATGTTAGATAATCGGTTTACTATTTCAGGGCAGATTGTTGTAATACATACACTTCAGATATTATTCTATTCACATTCAAGCAAATCTCATGAAACGGATTACGAACCCAATTCTTTCCATTTTTTTCTTTAAAAACAGAGAAATGTAAAAAGGAAACTGCTCTGTTCTTTTATTCAATCATTACAAAAGGTTAAAAAAAACAAAAACAAAAAAAAAACCACACATACATATATATATATATATATATATATATTTTATTTTTATTTTTTTTCACAAAAGAAAAAGTGGAAATAAACATTGTGCAAAACACAAAAATGTTCACATGGGAAAATATGCTAAAAAGAGTCGACTTCAGGAGATATATCTAACAAACATACTGCTCTTAAATCAGCAGGTACAGAAATACAGCTACAATTGAAAGTCGTTCTGTCATAATAAAGAATAAAGTTGCACAAATGTTAAATAAATCACTTTATGAATATATTTAATGTTGTTTCACATCACCGAATGCAATATTTTAACATCTGTGACACCACAAAAATATAAAAAACATTTCAACAATATCAACATTTCAACAGCAAATCTCAAATATAATCAGATGGACATGCTGGAGTCCAACCAATTACAACTGAATAAAAGCAACAATATGAATGTTTTACAAATCTCAGAAAAAACAAAAAAATTATCTTCAGGAAAAATAAGATTCGTCAAAGAAAAACCCACCAAAGATCTATTTAAAAACAAAACCTGTATTCCCTCAATGCATAATGGATTGGTTTCAAAATGTAATAATTTTTGTAATAATGTAAAACAGTAAACACAAAATCAAGCCAGAAAAGCTTTACATTTGTAATACACAAGCAACATAAACAAGCATCTTTGAGCTTCTCTCGGCTCATGTTTGGCAGTGAAAAAACACAACAGAAGCACAGTCCTTTATCACACATCATCGCTCCAGACGGTCCAGCACAAATATAAACCCAAAACCAGTCTAGATCCTCTGCAGGGTTCCATTAAGACAGTCTTGCTGAAGTCATAAATGAGACGTGGCTCACAACAGAAGTATAATTGCGTCACGTTAGAAATGACTCTGCTCGTGCTCATGGATCTCTCACTTTATCTTGATTACTGTGATTGTCCTCACGCAAACAAACACTCGGTTATAGAATAATCTCTTTTTGATCATTCTTTGTGTCCTGAAGTCATAAAATAGTTTTTTTTTTTAAGTGTGTGCATTTATAAAAATCTAAAGTCATTCTGCCAATCAAACACAAGAATGATTTACTGAACTCATGTCATGGATATTCAGACTGAACATCAATTCTGATTTCTGAGCACTATAATCCGTACAAACACCACATACAGGGATCGTGTGATCTCACTGCTAAAAAAAAAACAAACACTTTCCACTCACAAAATTCAAGCTAAAACACAAAGTTTTCTTGTGGTGTAGTACACAGAAGATTCAGAGCCACATTACAGGTGAAAGCAGGTGTTTGGTGTGTAATTAGGCTGAAGCGTTAGTGTTGTAGTGTGTCTAACTCTGACGATGTAGCTACATACAGTCAGCGACGTTACTGGAGCCCTGGCCGACGTCTCGAATCTGACTGATGTGAGTGGAGCAGACGGCGACTCCAGCTCCGGCCCGACAGTGAGACACAGAGCCCACCAGCTCCCATCTGGTGCAGACACACACACAAACTAATTACATCTGAACTTAATCACAACTAGGGCTGTCAGAATAGCTGAAAAACTCAATTCGAATTTAAAATGCATAATTTCAGTTAGGGTGAAGAAAAGCTTTTTACTTCTCTTCTGAGGCCTCAAGATAGACATCGAGTAAAATATTACTGCACGTTTATTCAAAGCATTAAAATACATGACTGTGAAAAAACAATATTTAAAATAATTTTTATTAACCAATTATTATTAAGTTGCTTTACGAACTATAAACAAACCAGCATCATGCATGCATGCATTGTTTAATAAATAAAAAGGGCAGAAAACCAGTCACACAGAATAATTTTTTTTCATTTAAAACATCAGATGCAGTGGGATGGGGAACAAAAACCCAACATAAAGTCTCGAGATATTTTTAGAAAATTAAATACATTAATTTTACATGTCTTTCTAAATATGCGGCTCTCTTGTGCGAGACGCGAGTCCAACGGTGTCCCTCTAGAAAATGTGCGAAATATGCGTTCTGTGTGAACAGCTTGGTTTCAGTTTTGATGTAAACAAGATCTTCTCCACATTGATGTTCTCTTTTTTTTTTTTTTGTAGTGGCTTCAACTGGATAGGCTAACATAACCTTATAAAGCAATGCCACACACATCGTCATCGCATCTCGTGCGCCACTGATAAAGATCAAGTATACTTCGGCCGTCCACACACTATCTGCATTATGCCCTTTTCTTCATCCGCGTGTTGGCATTGTTTGAGACTGCGGACGGTGAGCGTACACGAGGTGAAAGATGAGACAGTAGCTACTGCCTTTGAAAGTTGTGTAACACGGCTGTGCGCGCGGGGAGATTGAATGCAACAGTACCGGGGCTCATAAGGCAGCTTCCTGCACACTTAAAATTAGAATGCAACGTTTTTGCATTCCAATGTGGGTTTTTATTTTAAATTCGACGAATATTCAAAATTTGATTTTTTTTTACAGCCCTAATCACAACCCATCTTCTGCAGAGATGTTCAGTTTTATATCTCACCTGTTCATCCGGGGCTCGAAGGCCTCCACCGTATTCAGGTAGATGTTTCCATTGTGGCCCCCCACTGCAAAGACACGCCCCATCACTGTGGCAACGCCGACTCCGCCCCTGGGCGTGGTCAACTCCGCCACATACTCCCAGTGATTGGTCCTGGGGTCGAAGCGCTCCACTGAGCTCAGCGGAGAATTATCATCAAACCCACCTTCAGACAAATACACATCACATGAAGCTCACAGATCTCCCTCCAGCAGAGCGTAGCTGAGCCTGGTTTCACATCAATCTCAAATTATGAAGATGAACAAATTCTGATTGTTACCAACAACGTAGAGGCATCCGTTGAGTTCACTGACACCGTTTCCAGCGCGCCGCTGCCCCATCTCTCGCACATCTGTCCATTTGTTCAGATGAGGATCGAAGCGCTCCACGCTGGACAGCGACGCAACACCGTCATTTCCCCCGACCGCGTACACATAGCCCTGTTGAACACAATCAAACCCATAAACAGAAGGAACAGAAGTCATTTACCCTCTCAAAACAATAGATGTGAAAGCTCGTCTGGGCTGGTGAATATTGTGTACAGTCAGGCTGGATGATTCAGTTAAAATAAAGTTATGATCTCTGAAGTCGTCTATATTACACAATGAATCTCTATTGATTCACGTTGATAGTTATTATGAAAGGATTTACCAATGTTTAGGAGAGTTCATTCTCTTTCTATTTTGTTTTATTTCTACAATGGTGTATAATATACATATGAACATGGCAGTCTATAAACAAACAAGTGTACAATGGTGTGTAAGTGACTCCTGATGAGGTTTTGTACCCCGAGCGCCACAGATCCCACGCCTCCTCTGGGTGTGTTCATAGGAGCCACGGCGCTCCAGCGGTCCGACTCGATGTCATAGCGCTCCACATCACTGAAGCAGGAGTTATCATCCAGACCTCCGATAGCGTAGATGGGTCCGCCGAGAGCAGCCAGCGCGATCCCCCTCCTGCCCAACACAAACACAGGACGATATCTCCCTCTTCATGTTCAGCTCCGTCTTCTGTGTCAATACTGGGGTGGAGCGGTTCAACTCACACGGTTCGGTTTGTGAATTTCAGAGTCACGGTTAGGTATGTGCTCTACTTAAAGAAAAACTGTCAAATAAAAATAAAGAAAATAAGAATAATCTAACTACAAGCAACAGCACCTGCTCTTATCATCTGATCGTGGGTGTATCTCTCTATTAGTTTTATTGTATCTTAGTGCTGCGTTTGACACAATTGACCACAACATTCTTTTGCATAGACTTGAACACTTTGTTGGCATCAGTGGAAGTGCATTAGCATGGTTTAAATCATACTTATATGACCGCCATCAGTGCGTAGCTGTGAATGAAGATGTATCATATCGATCACAAGTGCAGTATGGAGTACCTCAAGGCTCAGTACTAGGGCCGCTACTCTTCACGTTTGACATGTTACCCTTGGGAGATATCAATGTTAGGTAGATTATTCCAGAGTTTAGGCGTCAAATAGGAAAAGGATCTGCCGTCCGCAGTTGATTTTGATATTCTAGGTATTATCAAATACATCCACGTTTTTTTATACCGTCTATGATATCAACATGTGATGTTCAGGTCTCACCTGCGCATGCGAGCTATCAGCACTCGGGTGATAAAGACGTAAATTACTGCTCATATTCGGCATACAGCATTCACATTGAACAAGACTGAATGGTTTGTCCAGAATGTGCATCCATCAACAGACATACATTAGCAGAACCCTGTTTGTCAACGTGTTATTTATAGCAAATTGTTTTACAGATAATTTATCAGATTTAAGTTGAAAAGCCGTCCCAGCGTGTGCCGAACCATGTGTGGAGTTGCTGTCATAGTAACTCAAACCTGCTCGAGAGTAGCTTATTTCGTGTAAACAGGATTAGATCGCATCTTTTTAAGCAGAATTTATTTTTTAAATCCGTCAACTACCACCACTACTTTATTACTAGAGTATCCTACTGATCCATGGAGAGTCATTTAAAATAATAATCATTTAAAAATTAAAAGATAACATAATAATGTTGTGTAGTCTACAATACTATAGACACAGCCAGTTTTACTCACTGAAAGATTTATTTATCATAAAAGAATTACTTCATAACTGTATTCAAGTCTTACACACAGATAATATAGAGTCGTGGCTTGATGGAGCAGGAGATGCAGATAACAATATCTTGACCCTTAAGAAACTTTAATGCTGCCACATAACAAATCTGTTCAAATATAAAATTAAAGCTGAAATATTAATTGCTAATTACTACATCGAAATAAAATTTAAAGCCTGTAAAAATATTAGAAGCCGTGACTTTAAATAATTGGAATTCATGTAAAAAATGTAAATTAAAAACAGTGCACATTTCATTTATCTATCATAACATTTATGTTGTTTTGTTCATTTGGCTGTTTCTTTATAAAAATTCAAAAATGTGTCAAGTTTTTCGTCAGGTGTCTTTTTTTATTATATGATGTCATTATGTCACTATCATGCCGCCAGCCAATCACTGCACTGCTGATCGTGGTTTCGAGTATCGATACATAACGCCTTTTAAACCCAACCCATGAACGCGCGATTATCTCAGATAACTCAATCCAGTTATACTAATCATCAACAACAGGTGTGTTTGAAGATTGGAATTAGCCAGACCCTGATTAGTGTGATGATATCATCTTGGATGTGAAATTTAATCTTGGATGTAAGCGACGTACAAAGAAGGGACCCAAAGTCAATGAAACCTTGTATTCCTCATACCGTTTAGTGTTCATGGAGGCTTTCATCATCCACTTGTTGGTGTGTGGATCAAACATCTCCATGTTCCCGAGGTGCTCGTTGCCATCATGGCCTCCAACAGCATAAACTTTCCCTATAAAATGATGAATGTGAAGTTTTATTCTTATGTTAGAGTCATTTATTGTAAGCAGAAGGTTCCAGTATTCACTGTAGCTTTTACTTGTGTACTACTTTGTCCCACACTGACAAAAATTCTAATAATAATAATAATAATAATAATAATATATAAAATTGGTCTGTTTTATAACAGTAATAATTATTTAACCAGACTTGGGTTAAGGATGTCCTCTATTGACATAAATCAACACCCTGATATTTTGTAAAAAGTGGTATCAGTTCATCCCTACTTTAAAACACTAGTAAAGTAAAAGTCAAGTCATAAGTTTTTTAATCCCTCTGTAATTCTCCTTAAATCGTTGTTTTATTAGCTTTTCATATCTCTTTGTCACCTGCTACTGAAATCACTCCCACGTGTCTGCGTCTGCTGTTCATTTCAGGGCCGAAGAACCAGCTGTTTTTACTGATGGAGTAACACTCGATACTGCGGAACGGGTCTCCGGATCCCCCTCGTCCCCCGACGCAGAACAACACACCTGTCAGGGTTCTCCGTTAGACACAGCAGAACAACACAAGAGAGCAGGAACAATCACGGCTGTATCTCCTGACCTGCGGTGTGCTTCCGGGGAGTCGTACGGATCGAATACTCAAAGTCAGGAACGGTCTTGTTGCTCAGGTGTAAATGATAATTTCTTGCTTCATCCAGAAGGTCTCTGCAGCTCAAATTAGCCTTGATCATCTCCTCTTTAGCAACAGTGACTGTGAGGAAATCCACCGGCAGCAGAGGAAGACGCACCTGTGTGAGAAAAGCCCATCAGAACAGACTTTTAATACATTTGTTGACAACATTAGCTTAAAAAGAATCCAAGCCTGTTTCTGAAATATGATGTTGGATCTGTACAGCGCCCCCACTGGCCACAAGCTGAAGCTGGATCCGACAGAGTACTTCTGAACCGCTGCGGTCCGGTCGGGACATAAGAAGTTTCTTCGCTCAGACAATCCATCTCATGAACACTTAACTTGGCCGCAAACGTGTTAAACTCAACACTATTTATACATTTATGTATTGTACATGGTTATATCCTAATTACATATTCCATTTTTATTCTTTCTATCATCTTTCTAGTCACTGTCATTCTGCAAAAACTGTGGAAGCTTGTCACTAAAACAAATTCTTCGTATGTGTAAACATAGCCTACCTGGGAAAAAGGCTCTTTCTAAATATAACACTAAAAAGTGGGTGTGAAAATAATCCCAACAAACTTCCCATCCCAGCCCTGAGCAGCCAACCTGAGACATGATCTGATCCAGCCAGACATCATGGTGTTTCTGATTGGCTTTAAGCCATTTGACGGCGGCGTTGTACACTTGAGTCTCAGACTGAATGTTCAGGTCACTGGAGGCCAGCAGCGTCTTGAGGTGCTGCGGCGAGACGCAGATGAAATCCTCACACTCCACCACTTCACTGAAATGCTCGCATGCGTAGCGGTCAGCCATGTCCATCAGGTCCACCCTGTTGTGACTCTCTGCAAAGGTGCGGACGGCCAGACAGTTGGAGGGGTGGAAGTGTGCTTTCATGTATTCACAGCAGGCCCGAGCGATCAGCTCCACCTGCAGGATACACGCCGCGTACAGCAGCGGCTGAACGTTATCCACCGTCAGAGTCAGGCGCGAGGAGTACGCAAAGAGCACCAGGTCCTGGATGGCATCGGCGTCGAAATCTCGTATCTCAATCAAGTCCTGTTTGGCCTCGGCCATATCTGAGAGGAACATGGCGCGGAAGTACGGCACCACGCAGGCCAGAACCAGTTTGTGACATGGTATCAGTCTGTTCCCAACCTGGAGCGAGAAACAAAAGGGAGAGACTTAGAAACAGAAGAAGCTGCTGTGAGACTATATTCACGGTGTCAGATACCTTCAGAGTGACGTCACACAGCTCTCCGTTCTCATAAAACTGTGTGAGGGAGTTGTGGAAATCCTTCCAGGCCTCTTTAGCCTCGAACACGAACGATCCGTCCGCGTCACCCTCGCTATTAGACGGCTGCGACGAGCGTTTCTGCTGATTCCCATGTTCTGGCACCATGTCTTGCTCACACACACCGACACCTGCACACACACACACACACACACACATTCAAGAGAACATGATACTCAAGCAGAATGAAATACATCTCAAAGGAGAAGACCGTTAAATCCCATGATTGACACGCTGTTAGCGGTCTCTGTTAAATGGCACTTCTGAATGAACTCTGTGTTTGCCGACATGGTCCTCCACACACACACACACACACACACACACACACACCATCTTTGTTGCAGAACCACAGTTCAGTTATTCTTTATACTGAGCAACAGACTCTTTTAATTCTGTGACTCAACTAGCTCATAACAATCATAATCATATCATCTGAGAATTATTGATCACATGCAATGAAAATAACTGTACTATACTATATCAAGTACTATAAAAGACTTTACTTTAAAACTTCACTTCACTTAAAAAAAAAAAAATAAAAAAAAAATAAAAAAAAAAATAATAATAATAATAATAATAAAAATAAAGAGGATAAGGGAAGTCGTGGCCTAATGGTTAGAGGGTCGGACTCCCAATCGAAGGGTTGTGGGTTCTAGTCTCGGGCCGGCAGGAATTGTGGGTGGGGGGAGTGCATGAACAGTTCTCTCTCCACCTTCAATACCACGACTTAGGTGCCCTTGCTCAAGGCATCGAACCCCCAACTGCTCCCCGGGCGCCGCAGCATAAATGATGAACACTGCTCCGGGTGTGTGCTCACAGTGTGTGTGTGTGTGTTCACTGCTCTGTGTGTGTGCATTTCGGATGGGTTAAATGCAGAGCACAAATTCTGAGTATGGGTCACCATACTTGGCTGAATGTCACTTCACTCACCTTCACTTCACTTTATAAAGATTTAATAGCATCTTTTTATATTTTGAATGCTGGGTAGGATCACATATGACAAACTACACTTTATCCCCTCAAAAACGCTACACAACGAGACATATAGATATATAAATATCTAAAATAAACGAGATAAACACTGGCAAAGATATTGCATGCTACCAGTTAATGAACCATTTTTGTTGTTTTTATCCTATAAGTAACTGCTTCAACGCTGTTTGTCATTTTTCGTTAATAAACTGCATTAAAAGCCTTTTTATTTTAACACTTTTTTTTTTACTACACCTAATTGTGTAACGTTAAGCTAAATGTTTAAACAACCAAAACATGACAGCATGAGCTAAAACGTCAACACGGATTCACGAGCAGGAAATATCAGAGATGAACCTTATTGACTTTAAGCAATTCAGCAAAATTAAAATAAAATCAATTACATGCGTGAATTGGGTATTTTATCGATATTTTACCGCATTTTCAACAGCCGCACTTCCTCTGTGGACGGATCGAGGGCACTTCCGCGTTCTGAAGCACTATGAACTCTGGACCTTGTAGTCCAAACCATTGAAATGCTTTTACTCTGTCACGCAGGGGCGGTGTTAGGGGTGGGCCCCGAATGTTTTAATACCACCATGCCATCAATGAGTTTTCATGCCCAATAAAGTAATTTATATTAGAATTTAAATAAATAAATATCTCTCGACTCTCACGTCTACAGTGTCTGTCAATTTACGCGTTGTCATTCACACCCGACAAAAACCGCCCACTGAATCTAGTGCTTCTGACTGACATGAAACTGGCCAACCATCGATGAGCGTCTGTACGATCCAGCCAATGAAATGAGATCTTTTGGAGGCAGGCGGTTTGTTGGCGTGTAGAATTTTACTAGATCAATTTATTTGAAAATTAAAATGGATATTTCAAAATTCTTCTTCTTCTTCTTTTTCTTCTTCTTCTTCAAAAAAAAAAAAAAAAAAAAAAAAAAAAAGGAATAAAACACCCCCAGCCAACACTTGAACGCCAAGATACAACAGCTTCAGGTATCTGTAACTTTTAATCATAGTATTATATTTCTTTTTCGGTTGTAAATTGTGTCTTAACGTTACATTTTGAACATCTAACAGTTAACGGTTGCGCAGCACAGTCTTTAGGACACACACACACACACACACACACACACCCTAACCTTCACAGGAAACTTTGGGCATTTTTACTTTCTCAAAAAAAACTCATTCTGTTTGATTTATAAGCGTTTTGAAAAATGGGGACATGGGTTATGTGCTCATAAGTCACCCTCTCCTTGTAATAGCTGTGTCATACCCATGTCATTATACAGAGTTGTGTCCTGATATGTCACAAAAACATGCCCACACACACACACACACACACACACACACACACACACACACACACACACACAGAGCGGTTATAATGTTTGCTTAGCAAGGTCTGTGGCAGACTTTTCTGTCAAGACAACAATTCAAAAATACATATTTCGCAAAGGAAATGTTTCCAAACAAAGCATGTTGTTGTGCTCTGCAGCAACACACAGCGGTGTTTACTGAATAAATTTGCTCGAGTAACTTTTAGCGTACTTTTTTTCTGAATGAATCATCCGTTTCAAACGAATCCATTGATTAAATGACAGACTGACTCACTCATTAAGGCAGTGGCATGCCGCCACCTAGTGGCAAAGTACCGTTCAATTTTTTTTTCATAATTTCATATTTCTGTATTCCAAATTTTATATTTGATACATTAGCCTTATAAGATTATTTATGCAATTTGTAAGTAATGTGTAAGTGCTCCTTCAAAAATATAAAGGTATAGAGTCCTGCATTTATAATTACACTTGGTTTTGAGTGTACATAAACACAGAGATAAAGTCCTTTGACCAGATATCTTTGTAGAGTAAGAGTGTGTTAGTGCACTGCTTAATGTTTGCTTCTGATCCCTGTTCTACCAGGACGAGTGTAGCCAGTCAGGCTTGATTGGAAAATAAAAGAAAACAGGGACAGAGACAAAAAAAAAAAAAAAAAAAAAAAAACTGAGATAGAGACACAACATCAGCATATGTGTCAGTATACAAGGGATAAACTTTAAATAAAATGTTTTACATTTGTTTTTTGTTTTTGTTTATTTTAAACAAATTAAATCTTTCTGATTTATTAAAATAAAAAGTAACATACATGGATTTTTCTGGGCTAAGCCCCGAATCTCCACTCACCCTAGAACCCTAGAAGTCACGTGTTCCCCATAGAGATCGGGAAGATCATAGACACTCCCTCCAGTATTTCACGATTTTGCTATCGCTGAATTGATCGCAAAATCAAGCAAACTCCTCATTTTTCTTAAAAGATCGCAAATTTTTGTAATTGCCACATATTTTTTACTTAATATGCCATACAGGCGTTACATTTTAAAATACTATACAAAATAATTAATCAGAATACTTACTCCTGCTCACTCACGCCAAAGAACTCCCCGCTCAAGCTCGCCGTCTCTGCAAGATTAACGATGGCAGTAAAACCCGACAAGTTAACTTAACTCTAACCGTTTGAGTAAACAGTTTGCCTTGATTTAAACCCTGTAAGTTTTAAAACTTTGCATTCAAGTAATTAAGTGATTAACTAAGTGCTGATTGATAACTAATTAACAACTATCACTCAGTTAATTACTTAATTGCAATACATATCTTCTTTCAGTGAACTCAACTGAATTAAGTTCAATCAATCAATCACCTTTATTTATATAGTGCTTTAAACAAAATTCATTGCGCCAAAGCACTGAACAACATTCATTTGGAAAACAGTGTCTCAATAATGCAAAATGATAGTTAAAGGCAGTTCATCATTGAATTCATTGATGTCATCTCTGTTCAGTTAAATAGTGTCTGTTTTAATTTGCAATCAAGTCAACGATATCGCTGTAGATGAAGTGACCCCAACTAAGCAAGCCAGAGGCGAAAGCGGCAAGGAACCGAAACTCCATCGGTGACAGAATGGAGAAAAAAACCTTGGGAGAAACCAGGCTCAGTTGGGGGGCCAGTTCTCCTCTGACCAGACGAAACCAGTAGTTCAATTCCAGACTGCAGCAAAGTCAGATTGTGCAGAAGAATCATCTGTTTCCTGTGGTCTTGTCCTGGTGCTCCTCTGAGACAAGGTCTTTACAGGGGATCTGTATCTGGGGCTCTAGTTGTCCTGGTCTCCGCTGTCTTTCAGGGCAGTAGAGGTCCTTTCTAGGTGCTGATCCACCATCTGGTCTGGATACGTACTGGATCCGGGTGACTGCAGTGACCCTCTGATCTGGACACAGACTGGATCTGGTGGCCACGGTGACCTCGGAACAAGAGAGAAACAGACTAATATTAGCGTAGATGCCATTCTTCTAATGATGTAGAAAGTACGGTGTTATGTGAAGTGTTCCGGTTCCAGTTTACCTAATTAATGCAGCCTAAAAATCCTTTAACGGATTTGGATATTAAAAGCATATTAGTATGTTATGTGTATGCCAGGTTAAAGAGATGGGTCTTTAATCTAGATTTAAACTGCAAGAGTGTGTCTGCCTCCCGAACAATGCTAGGTAGGTTATTCCAGAGTTTAGGCGCCAAATAGGAAAAGGATCTGCCGCCCGCAGTTGATTTTGATATTCTAGGTATTATCAAATTGCCTGAGTTTTGAGAACGTAGCGGACGTAGAGGAGTATAACGTAAAAGGAGCTCATTCAAATACTGAGGTGCTAAACCATTCAGGGCTTTATAAGTAATAAGCAATATTTTAAAATCTATACGATGTTTGATAGGGAGCCAGTGCAGTGTGGACAGGACCGGGCTAATATGGTCATACTTCCTGGTTCTAGTAAGAACTCTTGCTGCTGCATTTTGGACTAGCTGTAGTTTGTTTACCAAGCGTGCAGAACAACCACCCAATAAAGCATTATAATAGTCTAACCTTGAAGTCATAAATGCATGGATTAACATTTCTGCATTTGACATTGAGAGCATAGGCCGTAATTTAGATATATTTTTGAGATGGAAAAATGCAGTTTTACAAATGCTAGAAACGTGGCTTTCTAAGGAAAGATTGCGATCAAGTAGCACACCTAGGTTCCTAACTGATGACGAAGAATTGACAGAGCAACCATCAAGTCTTAGACAGTGTTCTAGGTTATTACAAGTAGAGTTTTTAGGCCCTATGATTAACACCTCTGTTTTTTCTGAATTTAGCAGTAAGAAATTACTCGTCATCCAATTTTTTATATCGACTATGCATTCCATTAGTTTTTCAAATTGGTGTGTTTCACCGGGCTGCGAGGAAATATAGAGCTGCGTATCATCAGCATAACAGTGAAAGCTAACACCATGTTTCCTGATGATATCTCCCAAGGGTAACATATAAAGCGTGAAGAGTAGCGGCCCTAGAACTGAGCCTTGAGGTACTCCATACTGCACTTGTGATCGATATGATACATCTTCATTCACTGCTACGAACTGATGGCGGTCATATAAGTACGATTTAAACCATGCTAATGCACTTCCACTGATGCCAACAAAGTGTTCAAGTCTATGCAAAAGAATGTTGTGGTCAATTGTGTCAAACGCAGCACTAAGATCCAATAAAACTAATAGAGAGATACACCCACGATCAGATGATAAGAGCAGATCATTTGTAACTCTAAGGAGAGCAGTTTCAGTACTATGATACGGTCTAAATCCTGACTGGAAATCCTCACATATACCATTTTTCTCTAAGAAGGAATATAATTGTGAGGATACCACCTTTTCTAGTATCTTGGACAGAAAAGGGAGATTCGAGATTGCTCTATAATTAACTAGTTCTCTGGGGTCAAGTTGTGGCTTTTTTATGAGAGGCTTAATAACAGCCAGTTTGAAGGTTTTGGGGACATGTCCTAATAACAATGAGGAATTAATAATAGTCAGAAGAGGACCTATGACTTCTGGAAGCACCTCTTTTAAGAGCTTAGATGGTATAGGGTCTAACATACATGTTGTAAGTTTAGATGATTTAACAAGTTTATACAATTCTTCCTCTCCTATAGTAGAGAATGAGTGGAACTGTTCCTCAGGGGGTCTATAGTGCACTGTCTGATGCGAAACTGTAGCTGACGGCTGAATGGTTGCAATTTTATCTCTAATAGTATCGATTTTAGAAGTAAAGTAGTTCATAAAGTCATTACTGCTGTGGTGTTGGGAAATGTCAACACTTGTTGAGGCTTTATTTTTCGTTATTTTAGCCACTGTATTGAATAAATACCTGGGGTTATGTATGTTTTCTTCTAAAAGAGAAGAAAAGTAATCAGATCTAGCAGTTTTTAATGCTTTTCGGTAGGATATGCTACTTTCCCGCCAAGCAATACGAAATACCTCTAGTTTTGTTTTCCTCCAGCTGCGCTCCATTTTTCGGGCTGCTCTCTTTAGGGTGCGAGTATGCTCATTATACCATGGTGTCAAACTGTTTTCCTTAACCTTTCTTAAGCGTAAAGGAGCAACTGTATTTAAAGTGCTAGAAAAGAGAGAGTCCATAGTTTCTGTTACATCATCAAGTTGTTCTGAGTTTTTGGATATGCTAAGGAATTCGGATACATCAGGAAGATAACTTAAAAAGCAGTCTTTTGTGGTAGAAGTGATGGTTCTTCGATACTTGTAACAAGAAGTAGAATTTACAATTTTGGCTATATGAAGTTTACACAGAACTAAATAATGATCTGAGATATCATCACTTGGCTGAATAATTTCAACACTATCAACATCAATTCCATGTGACAGTATTAAATCTAGAGTATGATTTCGACAATGAGTAGGTCCTGAAACGTGTTGTCTAACACCAATAGAGTTCAGAATGTCTATAAATGCTGATCCCAATACATCTTTTTCATTATCGACATGGATATTAAAATCACCAACTATTAAGACTTTATCTGCAGCCAGAACTAACTCGGATGTAAAATCACCAAACTCTTTAATAAAGTCTGTATGGTGCCCTGGTGGCCTGTATACAGTAGCCAGTACAAACATAACAGGGGATTTATCATTAACATTGGTTTCTCTGGATAATGTTATATGAAGCACCATTACTTCAAACGAGTTATACTTGAAGCCTGCCCTCTGAAAAATCCTGAAAACGTTATTATAAATTGAAGCAACACCTCCCCCTTTGCCTTTTAGACGCGGCTCGTGTTTATAACAATAATCTTGGGGGGTGGACTCATTTAAAATAATGTAATCATCAGGTTTTAGCCAGGTTTCTGTCAAGCAGAGCACATCTATATTATGATCAGTTATCATATTATTTACAAAAAGTGTTTTCGTAGAAATGGATCTGATATTCAATAAGCCAATCTTTATCATTTGTTTATCCATATTGCATTTGTTTTTTATTTGTTGAACCTCAATTAAATTGTTAACCTTAACTTGGTTTGGACGTTTTTTTGTATTTTCTAGTTCGTGGAACAGACACAGTCTCTATAGTGTGATATTTAGGTGAAAGAGTCTCTATGTGCTGAGAATTAACTGACCTGTGTGACGTGAGGCAGCTAGCAGACGGTCGGTTTAGCCAGTCTGTCTGCTTCCTGACCTGGGTAATCACCACGGTAAGCAGGGAGGGGACCAGAGCATATTACAGTGTCTGACATCGTGCTTGCAAGTTCACACACCTCTTTAAAGTTATTTTTAGTGATCTCCGACTGGCGAAGTCGAACATCATTAGCGCCGGCATGTATAACAATCTTACTGTATTTACGTTTAGCATTAGCCAGCACTTTTAAATTTGCCAAGATGTCAGGCGCTCTGGCTCCCGGTAAACATTTGACTATGGTGGCTGGTGTCTCTATATTCACGTTCCGTACAATAGAATCGCCAATAACTAGAGCACTTTCATCAGGTTTCTCAGTGGGTGCATCACTGAGTGGGGAGAACCTGTTTAATGTTTTGATCGGAACAGAAGAGCGGTGTTTTGACCCACGACTACGCTGCCTCACCGTCACCCAGTTGCCCTGCTGCAGGGGCTCTGCTGGAACCGGACAATGTACAGGAATCCCTGAGCTAGACGCATCCAAAGCCATATCTAGAGCCCTAACATTCTTACTGTCCTCAATTAAAGTTTGGATGCGTGTCTCTAATTCTGAAATCTTCTCTGTCAGCCTAACTGTTTCCCTGCATTTATCACATATGAATCCCTCATCAGCGACAGAGATAGATAAACTGTACATGTGGCAAGAGGTGCAAATAACAATTGTAGGAGAAGCCATTACTCACCGTGCTTGATGAAATATTCTTACTGCGGTTGTTTGATGAACTTGTGGAAAACTGCAGCGTGAGAGAGGAGAGGAGAGGAGAAAAGAAAACGCTAATGACAAGCTAACGAGTGCTGTTCAGAGTTCAGAGTACTTATAACTGTTAGTTTTTTCAACTTAAATGGTTTAAGGCAATCGGTTTTCTCAAACGGTTTGAGTTAAAATAACTTGTCAGGTTTGAGTGAGGCTGTGTCTGAAGTCAGTTGTAGTTCCTTTCTCTCTTTTCTTCAGTAATTCTGTTTGTTAACAGCAGCTGTTCATCACTAAACCTCAATTATCACTCAATTAATCACTTAATCATTTAATTGCAATGTGCATCTTCTTTCTGTGACGACTCGTAAGAGAGGAGGAAGCAATTGCAGGTAATTAGAATGGTTGTTTATTGATGGTAGAAAATACAGCGAAACTGAAATATGAAGGCACAGTCCAGGATGTGGGCAATGGTGACGGAAGGTCTACAGTGGCGTGAGAAGTGCTGGATGGTGAAGTCGGTGGTGACGGTGTAGACGGTCGATGGATGAAACCAGGAAGTGACCGGAACACTAACACGAAGACGACAACACGAACACAATCCAGAACACTAACACGGGAGATGGTAAGCCAACAGGGAGACTGCAACATGAGTGAGGATCTGACAACAGACAGAGAGAGAGGTGAGTATATGTAGCTGAAGGGTGATGAGGATCAGCTGGAGCGAGACAATCAACACTCAGGTGACCACAATCAACTAAACGAGCACATGGAGACAACGTAAGTACAAAAACAACCACAAAACATGACACGGAGGAAACACTGGATCTCCTACCGTGACACTTTCAGTGAACTCAACTGAATTAAGTTCAGAGTACTCATAACTGTTAGACGGTTTAAGGCAATCGGTTTCCTCAAATGGTTTGAGTTAACATAACTTAAGGATATCTGTTTACTCAAACCGTTTGAGTTAAGTTTACTTGTCGGGTGGTCTGCGCGTCAGAAATGGAAGTGCTAAAAAACGCTAAAAAGGGGCTTCTCTTGTCTCAACTGAGTTCCAATTGGGTCGCTGAGTCCATTTCTTTTACTGTCTATGGATTTACAAGAGCTACATTGGATAAACAAATCGAAAGCAGAACTAATCGCTTTCTAGTTTGAGTTGCGCAGACCGTTTATCTGCTCGAGCTGATCTAGACACCATTATACACAGCGCTAGGAGATACAGTGAAGAAAGCTGTCCAATTCACCACAGAATCAACATCTCTGTGAAATTTTGTGAGAAACATTCAAATTCAGCAAAGAATTCTGTTAAAGCTGATCAGAACAAACACCACTGATATGGAAACCAGGAAAAACATTGTTCAATAAACACAGAATCTCATCCATTCACCATAGATTTAACAGAAAACTACAGGGAAAGTTTGTGGCAGAAATTGTCCAATGTTTTCGAGTGATTTTAAATGCTTCACACAACTTTTCCTAAAAATTCAATGCTTTAAGTATTACCAAGTTTGAACGATATTTTTACTATGACAATATTTGTTCATCACACTAAATCACACATGCGCAGTATCATCAGCTCCTCGGTTCTCGAATCGGACGCGTCTGACAGAAACGGTTCTTGACTCGAGAATGAGTCAATCTTTTGTTTGTTATCTGGCTCGGCTCGGTGTTCATCTTCAGTTCTCTCTTCACAGCAGTTCATCAGTGTACTGTTTGAGTAAATGAATTACTCTGGTATATTGGTTTGTTTGAACCTTAAGTAATTTGTGGATTAATGCGTATTGGAGACGCAAACCATTTCAAGTGATTCAGTTCGATTTGGTGAACTGGTTCAAGATCCGGTTACATCGAATGATTCGTTCACGAACCGGATATCACAAACTGCTTTGTTTTGAACTCTCTCACACAACAGACACGGAAGAGAAGACAAAGCTGAATAAAGTCGTAGCTTTTGTTATTTTTGGACCAAAATTTATTTTCGATGATTCAACAACTTCTAACTGACCCTCTGATGTCACATGGACTACTTTGATGATGTTTTTCTTACCTTTCTGGACATGGACAGTAGACCGTACACACAGCTTCAATGGAGGGACTGAGAGCTCTCGGACTAAATCTAAAATATCTTAAACTGTGTTCAGAAGATAAACGGAGGTCTCACGGGTTTGGAACGACATGAGGGTGAGTCATTAATGACATAATTTTCATTTTTGGGTGAACTATCCCATTAATAGGTTTCCCCCATGTATGTAACTAAAAGTTTTATAATGTAGGAAAGCAAACACTTATTTAAAAGTAAAATAAAGATATTAAATGACCACTAGTAGATGGTAGCAGAGAATTACTTTTAGGCCATTTCCAATCCTTAATATAGCCTTTATATTTTTGTATTCATTAAATTATATTTACACATTATGAATGACACTAATAAAAGTACATTTTATCAGATGTAATTTATTTATTGCATCTGTAAGACGTCTGCTAAAGATCTGGGAATCATCTGCTGTGTACTCTGATAAAGGTCTCAGAAGCAGTTTTACATGTGTGACTGGTTAAATATTATTCATTTGGGTTTATTTGGTGTTATTTTAATGGGTGTATTTCAAAGGCGAAGACGTGCGCACTTCCGTGGAGCTGAGCCTTGGCATTGAACACACCTGTGCCACGCAATTATTGAGGCGTGTTAGTGGCTTTATAAACAGCATATTCAAGTGAGCCGCTTTGATTCTTCCCCTGTGTTGTGTGGACAGAAAAGGTCTTGTTGGTTTATATTTTCCTATATTTCCCTGGTGAGAAGTTTAAGTTCAAGTCTGCTTTATTGTCAATTCTTCCACATGTACAGTACATACATACAGAGAATCAAAATTGCGTTACTCTCAGACCCCGGTGCACACAGATAACATTAATATTAAAGCCTAAATATCTTGATCAAAATATAAAATGTAGATACAACTATACAATAAGGGAATGTTAAAAAAACACATAATAAAATTAAAAATAAAGTTAAATGAGTTGCTTGTTTTATTATTATTATTTCTTTAGCCGCCGATTATAGTCTAAATGTGTGTTTGTTATAGGGATGTGCGGATGAACGTAGGTAGTGTAAAGTTACAATAGTTTAATCTCGCTGGTGAAGTGCGGCCAAAGAGCGCAAGCTGCTGTTTTGTATACATTTCTCAGAGCTGTTTTATAAACTCGGTTTATATTGCTGGTTTACAGTCTGGACCGTGCGGACGTCGCAGTTGTAAACCGCTGTGTTACAGAGTTGTTGTTATTTTGATATCTATATATACATATATAAGGTTATTCTGCCCTATTGCTCTTTATCATGTTTGAGTAAGGACTGTTTTAATTTAGTTCTAATTATGTCTGACATACTGTTGTTTTTGGAACCAAGTGATTTGTATTATCAGTACTTAAAAGATGCCTTTACTATGTTCACCAAAGGAGAAAACAAATCTTGGTTTGAGGAGAAACACGCCAGACCAGAGCAGACAGCTCTGGATGGATGTGAGGAGGATGTGTTTTTGCTGCAGCTCTACTGTGGATGGACAGAGCGAGAGATGCACTGTTCTGTGTATTGTTGTCATTGTGCAGTGCATGTCAGTTCCTTCCCGCTGCTACATCGGCCTTACATGGAACGCTAGACTGTGCTTTCCTGTAATGGCTCAGAGTCTACGGAAACAAACTTGTGCAATCACATTGTACTAGTAATTACAAAGATTTCACTTTAAGAGCATATTTAAAATGATGTCATATTGAAATCAGGAATATTGTATGAAATTTTAATTTTCTTTCCAAGGTTCTTTACATTCTTGTGGCATTTTAAGCTATCCCTGTTAAACCCTCTTATCTTTATTTCACATTCAGAAGGTTAGACTGTGGAAACACCTACCAGATCAGCAATAAAAGGCACAGGCGCAGGTGCCTGTTGATGAAGACCAAAACAACCGGTACCACAATTCATTCATTCATTCATAAAAACTGATTTGCAGTAATGAAGCAAGCGGTAAGCAGAAGTTATGTTAATCAGGGCCAGTAGGTATATGTGGAAAAGCTGATTGTGTTTACATTTAATTAAACATCTTCGCTGTCACTAGTTTAGCCTGTATGTAAGCAGCTTTCTCTTCTGTAAAGGAAATTATAATGCTATTTTAACTGATGCTGATATTGTACAGAGCTAACATTACATTGGAAGGAGACATATATTGTTTTTGGTTGCTTTTTTTCCTTAACTTTGAATCATGGCTTGTGTGATGCTAAACTGTAATATATAACTTATTCTAACTTAAATAAATCAAATGCTTCACGTGGCTCACTGGAGTAACACAGTGAAAGCTATTAAAAGAGTAAACTCAGAATACATCTCACTTATGTTGCATACTAAATACCGGTAGATGAGCCCAGAATATAAACGCAAGATATGCAATGCGCAAAACTGCACTTTAAACATTTTCCATAAAGAAAACACTATGGCCTCAAGACAGTGCTATTCGATAGTGTAGAGTACAAGCTAAACAATACAAAATAACTGTAGTTTTGTTTTCCTCCAGCTGTGTTCCATTTTATGGTTTGCTATTTTTAGGGTGTGAGTGTGCTCATTATACCACGGTGTCAGACTGTTTTCCTTAAACTTCCTTAAGCATAAAGGAGCAACTGTATTTAAAATTCTAGAAAAGCGAGAGTCCATAGTTTCTGTTACATCATCAAGAGTTTTTGGATGTGCTAAGGAATATACTTAAATCAAGAAGATTAGTTACAAAGCAGGCTTTTTTTTGTAGAAGTGATTGTTCTTCCATACTTGTAATAAGGAGTAGAATTTACAGTTTTAGCTATATGAAGATTGTACAAAACTAAATAATAATCTGAGATATAATCGCTTGGCTGTATAATTTCAACACTATCAAGATCAATTTCATGTGACAGTATTAAATTTAGAGTATGATTTCAAAAACGAGTAGGTCCTGAGACATGTTGTCTAAACCCCAATAGATTTCAGAATATCTATGAATTCTGATCCCAATGCAACCTTGTCATTATAAACATGTATTCGACTGTAATCTAACTATAGAGTATCACAGTCCCACCCATAGCCCAGGAGAGCTTTGGTGCTGGAAGTAAATTTCCCATTTCTCCCATTGACTTTCAAAAAAATCTGTATCTAAAGAGTTTTAGAGCTTGTGTGAGGATAACCAGCTATGGCTGAACTCATAAGCATATAACATATAATTTCGAGTGAAAGAATTAAGGGAAAATCCAAAAAAAGTCAAAGGTACAAGACTGTGTACATATTTTCATTTCGAGCGCAGGAACTTCTCATCCCATGAAACACCGCGCCTCACTAAATTCAACTGAAGCCACAACCACGAACGAGCCTTTTGGGCGACTTCCAATTCTGATGATGGCTGCCTGCGCAAACTTTTTCCTCCAGTGAATTTTATTTTATATAGTGAATGTGCAGTAATGGCAGATCTTCCAGTATTAATCGTGTAAATAAATAGTGTTTTATATATGTAATGTGTATTGATTTTTAAATTTATCATAGTGTATTTTATATTGTGTGCATGTGTGAAAGTGGTTAACGATAACGTCAGCAACATGGTGCAGTGCTTTATACCTGACTGCAATCACCGCTCAGTCATCAACACATGTCGTTGCCATTACACAAATGTTCAGTAAATGCACAAAAAGGTATGCCTAGGCTAAATATTGTTTTGACAGTGGCATTATAAAATGTTTGATATGACTCATACCATATGAAGGCCTAGCTAAAGTGAACCATAATGCTAACTAACGTTACCAACCTCCCTGCAAAACTCTCATGGCAGCCATGGAGATCCTGATTGCACTGATAAGTCTACTGTGCAAAAACGCAACACAGGTTTTTATTATATTTAATTTTTTTTATTAATGATCTTCAGTCTTCATGGACCTTTGTGGGGTTTACCAGATGGTTACACGAGCTTCACCAAACAGATGCAACACTGTGGGATTGTGGGATTGTTCAGGATTGTGGGTAATGAAGTAGTGAGCCAAGACATCGCAAATAAAAGGCATTTATCTCAAAAAAAGGTTAGTGCCGCATGAACCTTTGGCGTTTATATGAGCATATACTATCGCTTAGTACAGCCGTATCTGGTTTTAAGTCTACCATGGATGGTTACGTTTTTATGGCTTATACCCCAACTGTCAAAGCAGAAATTGTATTGAAATTTTACTACACCCATAGGTTACCTGAAGAGAGTTATTGCAACCAAAAGTGGGTAAAGCAGACTGTCACCATCTTTGCAGCATGTCACTGCACTTCACTTTGGTATAATAATAAAAAAAAAGGCTTGAGCTGGATGCTGAAGCCACGCACACATAGTGCGACAGTGTTAACAGCAGCTGCAATCCGCATGTCACTCCAGTAGCCATGCCCTTAATTATGCAAAACGTTAAGGATTAATATAATTTAAATGGATGAGTTATAAAAAAATCCACCCCCCATAGTTATCATGAAAGGCAAAATTAACTATATAGACTGAAATAATTTTTCCATAAGGCTGCAAACGTTATTCCAACTGTAAAGTTTGGCATTTGAACCCTACAACTTCCCCTACCCCTTCCCCTACCCCTACCCCTACCCCAACCCCTAACCCTAACCCTACCCCTACCCCTACCCCTAACCCTTCCCCTACACCTACCCTACCCCTAACCCTACCCTAACCATTCCTCTACCTCTACCCCTACCCCTAACCCTACCCCTACCCCTACCTAGACCTAACCCTAACTAAGAGTTAGGTAAGTAGAGATCGTGTTAGGGTTAGGTTTGGAAAAGTACAACAGCTCCCCCCAACCTAGCCCTCGTCTAGGCCGGTTTGGGATAGGGAGACTGAGGGAAAGGTGCACGGGCCCACGCTTGTCAGACTATACCATATCGCATGAGATCATCTCCGGTCTAGGAGCTGTGCTTGTCTAAGCATTGGGCCTAAAAAAGTGAAAGTTATGTTTTTGGTTAAATTTAGGCTCTGAATTTTTTCACCCTTAAGTTTCACAGTGCTCGAGTTGAACCGGCTGGGTTCATAATTGCTGAGGTTATGGCGGTTAGCTTGAGAGTGCAGTTTGTTCCAGCACTCAATCTAGATCTAAGTAGATATGAGAACACAAAGTTCTTGACTGAACTTGTTCCAGATCGGCGAACCAGACCACAACTCGAAGGTCGCAGACCGGTAATCCCGACCCAGCATCGTGCTCTGCCAAAAAGTATTGTTTCAGCCAGACTGCCATGTTATCAAAGACGGTTAATGTCATAGTTAAATTATAATCATTGGGTCTGTGATTGTTAAGTTTAGGGTGTGTTTTAGTTCAGCCTTAAATTTAGCTGTGTTAGAATTACACCGACTAGGTTTGTAAACCGCTGGGTCTGTGACGGTTAAGTTTAGGGCGTGGTTTGGTTCAGCCTTAAATTTAGCTGTGTTAGAATTAAACCGGCTAGGTTTTTAAACCGCTGGGTCTGTGACGGTTAAGTTTAGGGTGTGGTTTGGTTCAGCCTTAAATTTAGCAGTACTCACCAGACCACAGCTCGAAATTCAGAGTCCGACGATCCCGACCCAGCATCGCGTTCCGCCATGAAGTCCTGTTTCAGCCAGACTGCCTTGTCCCAAAGACGGTAAGTGTCATCGTTATACTATAAACACTGGGTCTATGATGGTTAAGTTTAGGGTGTGTTTTAGTTCAGCCTTAAATTTAGCTGTGTTAGAATTAAACCGGCTAGGTTTTTAAACCGCTGGGTCTGTGACGGTTAGGGTTAGGGTTAGGGTTAGGGTTAGATTTGGAAAAGTACAACAGCTCCCCCCAACCTAGCCCTCGTCTAGGCCGGTTTGGGATAGGGAGACTGAGGGAAAGGTGCACGGGCCCACGCTTGTCAGACTATACCATATCGCATGAGATCATCTCCGGTCTAGGAGCTGTGCTTGTCTAAGCATTGGGCCTAAAAAAGTGAAAGTTATGTTTTTGGTTAAATTTAGGCTCTGAATTTTTTCACCCTTAAGTTTCACAGTGCTCGAGTTGAACCGGCTGGGTTCATAATTGCTGAGGTTATGGCGGTTAGCTTGAGAGTGCAGTTTGTTCCAGCACTCAATCTAGATCTAAGTAGATATGAGAACACAAAGTTCTTGACTGAACTTGTTCCAGATCGACGAACCAGACCACAACTCGAAGGTCGCAGACCGGTAATCCCGACCCAGCATCGTGCTCTGCCAAAAAGTATTGTTTCAGCCAGACTGCCATGTTATCAAAGACGGTTAATGTCATAGTTAAATTATAATCATTGGGTCTGTGATTGTTAAGTTTAGGGTGTGTTTTAGTTCAGCCTTAAATTTAGCTGTGTTAGAATTACACCGACTAGGTTTGTAAACCGCTGGGTCTGTGACGGTTAAGTTTAGGGTGTGGTTTGGTTCAGCCTTAAATTTAGCAGTACTCACCAGACCACAGCTCGAAATTCAGAGTCCGACGATCCCGACCCAGCATCGCGTTCCGTCATGAAGTCCAGTTTCAGCCAGACTGCCATGTTATCAAAGACGGTTAATGTCATAGTTAAATTATAATCGTTGGGTCTGTGATGGTTAAGTTTAGGGGTGTGGTTTGGTCCAGCCTTAAAAATAGCAGTCCTCGAGTTGAACCGGCTAGGTTTTTAAATGCTGCGGTTATGGTGGTTAGGTTTAGAGCGCGGTTTGGTCCATCTATAGATTTAACAGTACCCGAGTTGAACCGGTTGGGTTTTTGAAGGCTGCGAGTAGATGTGAGAACACGCCAAGAAGTTTTGTTTCAGGCAAATGCCATGTTTCAAGGACGATATTTGTTATAGTAGGACATTTTGGTCATTATTCTTTCCTGCTCCCCCAAAACAGTTAGAGTGAGGGAAATGTTCAAGACAACCTCTTCAGTAGTGTACCTCAGGATCATCGGGTGTTTCGGCCGTTAAACACTATACACCCTCACGCTGAGGCCGGCTCGCTTGGACGATCAGCCCCAAGCGCGTGTCTTGTATCCAATTGCTATTTGGGCCTGACCAGATCCACAATTGCATGGTTGGGGTCTGGATTGAGTTAAAAGGGTTTTTTTACTTAAACCAGTGATTAGGAGAGATGTTAATTTGATTCTGTTGATTTGAAATTATTTGGAGTGCATGTTAGAGCGACTGAAAAAAACATATGTACTCTGCTGTATAATAAACCAAAGTAGGTCTGAAATATCTAAAACTTGGCCTAGAATACTCCTAAAAGGTCGAAGGTTGAGACTGGCGGATGCGGGGCATCAAGCTTCTACCAGACCTCCCTCCTAAAAGTTATGGCAAACCAATCAGACATCACCCTCACACAAGGGTAACCGCTGGATGCGACAACTTCTGAGAGAGAAAGATGT
>NC_068391.1:548855-587674 GCF_023724105.1 Carassius gibelio | reverse complement strand
GCTGGTTCCTGGGCTGGGACCACGAATACTGGAGCACTGACCCACTGGAGCGGGCCATGGCGGAGCTGGAGATCTGAACTTTGAGCTGTCACCCCTGACCTTTACTGCAAATTGATCAAAGTTGCCATTAGATTCATAGAAGATGCCAATTTGATTTTTTATAAGGTCATGGAATCATGGATTCAAAAACCAAAGCTGGTCCTGGGTCAGTATCAAAAGGCAGTTTTTGAAAAGAGCACTTTACTGCCCTGAGATTCTGTCATCACACATAAGGCAACTCTTATTATTTTTATTCTTTTTTACTTCTTTATGTAAGTGTGCTCAACAGTTTTTATTCTTGTGAAGCTTTTAGATTGCTGTGTTTGTTCTGCACACCTTATGTTGCTGAAGGGATATCATTGTCAAAATCAGTCAGATATCTTTTTGCCTTCTTTTTCTATAAATCTTTTTTATGTGACCAGTATCAGTAGTTTTACTATTAATAATACTTTAGTGTTTTGAATCAATATTTTTTATGATAAGGAATGCTTATGATGCATGTCTTGTTAAAGGCCTAGAGAAGCAGAAGTCTTATTATTCTTAAGGTCTACGGTTTATTTCTAGGGTCTGGTTTAGATAACTGTTAACATATGGGTCAATTAACTGCCTGAATATCAGCTAAAATGCTATAACTTATTGTGCAGAGCTGAGTCGCCCTTGATATCTGCTGAAGACTTGTATAGCAACTTATCCATAAGGGTTATTCCAGATACCTCTGCTTTTGCAAATCCATCTATACCTGAAAAATAATAAGAAAAAAAACACTATTTGCCAGTTTCCTACTTATACAATAAAGAACCACAACCTCAAAAGGTTTCCAGAGTGTTCTTCAAAGACTGATTTATGCATCATATTAATAGCAGTCTGGAAAATAATGAGGTAAATGTACTTACTTACACACCATGAGAAAGATTAGATTACACATTATGATTTACTAAAGGGAATGGGACAGTCACACATCAAAACTATAAAATGTTTAAACAAGTATTACAATGTACATAAAAGTGAGTTGGCGAAAACAACAGATGTTGTGATATATAACTGTAATAGACTGATAAAAGATGAAAATACAAATATTTGGAAATGTTGTTGTAATCTTAAACAGTCCTAAGCACACTGACAGTAATTTTGCATCTTTTGACAAGACTGTAATTCCACCCTCTGATCTTTGAAGCAGCAAATAGTCTTTAAAAGCACAAACATTGACCTCAATAGCCTTAATTTGTTTTCAGCTGCAATCTGATGCAAAATACAACATCACGTGTATGTAAATGTCTGGTAGATAAAATAATCAGACAGAAGAATTTATAAATCAAACCATAAAATATTAATGTGACAGGAAATGGATGAATAAATGCATTGTGGTTTTAAAAATCGACCAACATCATATAAAGCTATAAATATTAATTCAGTAATTGAAATGGATATGGCTTAAGGCTTTTATATTGACAGCCGACATTAATAAAGGTTTAAGAAAGCAAGAAAAACTGGTAGGCACAATACGCACTGCTGTCAATTCCATGTTTTGACACCTGATACTATCCAAATATCCCTGTAGATGGTTTATTATCTTTTTGATAATCAAGGTTAGGTTAGATATGCCTGAAACACACACATGCACTCATATGACCAGGAGATGTTCCATAAACTATCAACCAAAAAGCTCTCAACTTGTAAGTCCAAATTTTGGTATGATAAACATGCATGAAAAATAAGTTGAAAAGGCAACAATGTGATTTTTATTTTTTTTTTGTTCAAGGGCAGGAAATTATTTAAAATTAGAATATTATTATTAGATTCAAGTTAGAGTACAGTGTGGTCTCAGACTTCTGGATCCAGCTGCACATTATACTCACATGAGTGTTGTATAATGTCAGTCAGTTCATTTCTGCATGGATGCATCTGTTTGTATGTGTGCGTGTGTCTGCTTCATGTGGCTCTTAATTCAGTTCTTCATGAAGGACTGCATCATGTCAATGGGCAGAGGGAAAATGATGGTGGAGTTCTTCTCGGCTGCGATGGTGTTGAGGGTCTGAAGGTAGCGCAGCTGCAAAGCAGAGGGGGACTCTGCGATCACCAGAGATGCCTCCTTCAGTGCCCGTGATGCATTCATTTCTCCCTCTGCGGCTATCACCTACAGACAACAGTAAAAAAAAAAAGCATATGTGTCTCGATTTAGCAAACCTTGTATACCGCAAAAAAAATTCTACTCCTTAACCCAGTTTCAAATAGAACCCACTCTTTACCCTGAAGTCATACTGAGAGTTATCTCATCGTTCCTTCAAAGCAACAGTTCACCCAAACAAAACAAACAATTCTGAAAATGTACTCCTCCTCATGCCATCCAAGATGAGTTTGTTTCTCCATTGGAACAGATTTGGAGTAATTACATATTCCTTGCTCACCAGTGGATACACTGCAGTTAAGGCAGTTATTGCTAAGGCAATATTGACGCCATTGTTTACAATACACTAGAGGACGTGTAACTACGGTACCTGGAATGGTGAGGGGCGTGATCTGACCCAGTTAACCAATCTGAGCCCATTGTGTATTTCTGAAGGAGGTGTAAAATATGTGAAAATAATGCATTTAAAAAACAACAACAACAACAAAAAAATGAATCATGAACACGTTACACTGCACCCCATTCACACTATCAAGCCTTTGAAAAAAGTGGATCAACCCCCCCTTTAAAGTTAAAATGCCTTAATGATGGATTTGCTTCTTACTCACTGAAGCCATGTATATTACTTGTGGATTACTGCGATGTTTTTATCAGCTGTTTGGACTTAAAAAATTATTTAAAGACAAAATATTTACAATTATTCAAATTATTCACATTTTGAAAAGTTTCTAAACGTCTCTTGACGGTTTCACAAAACAAATAGTGGTTTGAAGAAACCACTTATTTGTTTTACTGCAAGTGAACCTGTGTTTGAAGGGATAGTTCACCCCAAAATTAAAATTCTGTCATTATTTACTCAACCTCAAGTTGTTCCAATTATTTTTGGCCATACTATGGAAGCTAATGGCTACCGTCAACAGTCTGGTTACCAAATTCGTCTAAATGTGCTCAACACAAGAAATAAACTCATACAGGTGTGAAATAATTTGAGGGTGAGTAAATGATGACAGAATTTTCATTTTTGGTTGAACTATCACTTTATTATAGTTTGGGTCAGGTTTCTTTTTGTCTAGCAAACCTCTGTATGTAAACTGTCAACTGAATGTGTCTTTGCTCAATAAAACTATACATTTATTTTAAAAATGAAATGGTAGTCTATACATAATATGCACACACAAACATTGTTTATATGTGAATTATATATTCATTTTTATTTGTTAATTAATAATAAAATATGTTATATTACTTTTGCAAAATGTGTAAATTCAACAAGTCTTTCTAAGATTACAAATATTGTTTTTAAAAACTATTTGGCAATTTAATCTACATACATAATGCAAGTTTTTGCATTAGATAATTCCAATTTTACCCTTTAAGTCAGATTATAATGTTAGGAAATGCATTTATACTGTCCTGTTTTGGTTTCATGTAATAATTTTTCATCCTCTTTCTGAACTAAATTAATCTGTTTACATTTAAATAAAAGATGTCTATTATGATTGTCTTACCACTTGTAAGTAAGAATAGCGTCACTTACTAAAAAAAAAAAAAAAAAAAAAATCAAAAGCATGTTACCTTAGCTCTGGCCTCTCTGGTTGCTTCAGCCTCAGCCGCCATGGCCCTCTGGAGCTGCAGGGGCAGTTTGACATCCTTAATCTCCACACGTTCCACTTTAATACCCCAGTCATCTGTGGCATCATCTAGTGTGGACTAAAGAAAAAACAGAGTCAAGTCTAAACACTTCTGCTCAGAGATTCCTTATGCATAGTGCTCCTCATGTTTGAAGCACTGTGTCAGTCAAGAAAAATGTTCCTCATAGTTTTTTAAAGGATGTCAGATGGAATCTCACAAAATTAATGAGAGAATAAGCTTTCACTTTTATTTTTGGGTGATCTATTTCTTTAAAAGTTTAACTCTAGTTTTGTAATGAATGTATGTATGTATTGTGTGTTACCTGCATACTGTGGGCGATTTCCTCCCGGTCAGACAGGATCTCTGCCAGGTTCTTTGTACCCAGCACGTTCCTCAGGGTGGTCTGTGCCAACAGACGAGTGGCTGCATCAGCATTGGTGATGTTGGCTACTGCCAGCGTTGCGTTTTGTACACGGTAGTAAACTACACCATCTACACTCACTGTCACAGAGTCCTTTGTCAGCACCTGTGAGGATGAATGCACACAGACTATTTTTTCAAAAACATCATCTGGGTGATATTCTGGAAAATCAAAACAGGGAAAAACAACCGCAAAACTATGCTACCGGGAAATCTGGTATAATTATGATTTATTAAATGTTTTTGAAAGACACTTCTCGTGCTCATAAAGCCTGCATTTATTTGAGCAGAACACATAATAAATTAATTAATTAAAACACCAACAATTTAAAACAACTGTTTTAATTTTAATTATTCCTGTGATTGTGAAACTGTATTTTAAGCAGCCATTACTCCAGTCTTTAGTGTCACATGACCCTTCAGAAATCATTCTAATATCCTGATTTGGTGCATATCAGTACTTATAATCAATGTTAAAAACAGTTGTACTGCTTAATATTTTTGTGGAAATAACTGTACACTATCATTAAAATGTTTGGGCTAAGCAATTTAAAAAAATGCATTAAAGGATGCATTAAGCTGATCACGAGTGACAGTTAAGTCATTTATAATGTTACAAAAGATTTCTATTTCAAATAAATGCTTTTCTTTTGAGCTTTCTATTCATCAAAGAATCCTGATGTTTCCACAAAAATATTAAGAAAATATTTTTACAAAATTGATAATAATAAGGAGCATTCTTAATAAGTGAGCACCAAAAATACTTGATAATAATTAAGCACCAATTCAGAATGATTGGCATAAATTATATTTTAAAATATCTTAAAATAGAAAACATTTATTTTAAATTAAAATAATATTTCACAATATTAGAGCTTTATGTTTGAACAAATAAAAGCAGCCAATGTGAGCTTCTCTCTCAAAAAAATAAAAATACAAATAAAAATCCAACCTTTTAAAGACGATAATCTTCTTCAGCAATAGTGGTACAAAATGGAACTGCAAACATAATTTCAAAACAAGCTCCCCAAAAACTCCAACCACAAGTTTGCAATTTTTAGGATGTCATCCTAAATGATTTGATATAGTCACTTTCCTTCAAACTGTGTGGTAAATGCATTAACACTGTAATGATGATATGCTTCACCTTTATACTGATGCTGTTCATGTGTTAAAACAGAGGCTGAAGTTGAGGAGTAGTGTTTGTTTGTGTGATCTCACCTCCTGAGGGGGGATATCAAAGGTGATGGTGCGCATATCCACATTGATAAAGCTGTCCGTGCATGGCAAGATGAAGAAAAGACCTTTGTGAGAACACACACACAACACAAGGTTTAGCAGCAGCAGACACTCAGAGCATCATAATCATTAACTCTCAGAAACAGGGCTGATCTTCAATGAGTGCACAACTGGCAATCTTCCATTATCACTGCCAACCTAAATTTATGACATATTATTAGAATTATATATATAGAAAAAATAATTAATAAAAGAAATAGACATAGAAAGTTCAATAGATTGTATTAATAAATACATTTATACATTTTTGTATCAAAGCCAAATATTGTATTGTTACTATTGATTAATTTAATGGATGAATAAAAGCATTCCTTTCTTAAAAACATATGCATGTATAAACTAACATACATATAGACATATGTTTGTTGATACATATAAACATATGCATGTTAAACAATTTTTTAAATAAAGAGTATTAAAAAATAGAACAGTTCAATATGTGACGAGGAACACAAGTAGGTCTGTATGTGTGTGCTTGAGCAGTTAATATGTTTAATTTGTCATCCCTGCAGTTTTCTCAAGTAGTCATCAGGTTTGTTAGTCTGTTCAAAGGTTTGTATACTCGACTGTGGAAAATTCTGCTCACATTCCACACTTAAATAAAGCCAGGGAGGAGGAGCCCACTGCAAATTGTTTACAGACCCCTGTAGCCTCAAAGAGGACCAAGGAATCAAGCTTTCTTTTCAGACCTATAGTACAAATGACATCAAGAACTAATTTTTGCCTCAAAAAGTACTACTGAAAAGAGTTTGATATAGCAAGCTCACAGTGAAAAGCCTCTGTTGACTTTCAGAATATAAAGTCGGTGGACTAATGCTAATAATAGACACTACCCTGAAGTTCATTGCTGGAGGGAAAGCCCTGCAGCTTCATATTCCCCAACACAGCACAGACCAATACAAAGCAGAGACACAAACACAAGCTCAACCACTGCGTAGTGTCATTAACCTTAACTTAACAATAACTGTGGCTATACAGATTTGTATCATTAGTTCTGAATATCAGTGTTCTCTAAAACACCAAAAGAATCGTTTTGTTTTAGGTAAGCTTAGGTTTTTTTCTTTTTGTTTTTGTTTTCTGTTGCATGCAAAGGATTCAACATTGTGCAACCTTTTCATTGAAAAACTGTCACAATTCAATAAGAAAAAAAATATATCTATGATATATCTTCACCTCAGTGGGAAGTCGTGGCCTAGTGGTTAGAGAGTTTGACTCCTAACCCTAGGGTTGTGGGTTCGAGTCTCGAGACAGCAATACCACGACTTATGTGCCCATGAGCAAGGCACCGAACCCCCAACTGCTCCCCGGGCGCCGCAGCATAAATGACTGAACACACCACTGCTCCAGGTGTGTGTAGTGTGTGTGTTCACTGCTGTGTGTGCGCACATTGGATGGGTTAAATGGGTCACCATACTTGGGTGCATGTCGTGTCACTTTCAAAGGCAGCGCATCTACAGGTGAAGTAACATTAGCAATTAGCAAAATTTCTGCGGTATTTCAAAAGCAAAAAATGTGAGGGGAAATTTTCGCCCTCAGAGGAAACTCCCGATCACGTTGAGAGTGAAATTATTAATTTAGCTCAAATGACCAAACACTGAGCTATATAACCCATCACCAAGATCAAATCACATAATCACCGTCAACCACAGCAATGCATGGAACCTGATCCAGAATCCTCAATAAAGCATGACATCATGGCCAAAAACAAAATGGATAGTTATTAGACATCTATTCAAATGACTTTTATGGCTTAGAAGGCTAGAGTACAGAACACGTTATGAGGTGTGTGACTAACCTGACATTACAATCTCAGACGTTAATACCTTTTTATATAGCTATTACAATCTAACTGTAAAGACTATGCAAGAACATTATGTGCCCTTGTAAAAAACGTTATGCTTTCCAGATAATATTTTTTTTTTTTACAATTAACCACACACACACACACACACACACACACACACAAAAAAGCCAGCACAAGTGTGATCGCAGATTACAGAGAGCAGGAGAATGATCATTATCACATGGAATGCTTCAACCACTAGCACTGATTAAATCAGACTGATCAAACGATATAGAATTTTTTCTTTTACCTGGTCCTTTGGCTCCTCCTCGTAAAATGCGTCCCAGACGAAAGATAATCGCCCTTTCATATTCCTTCACTATCTGTAGGTAAAAATGCAAAACAGCCCCTAATTATGTAATTTAGATGTTGCATGGCAACCTTTATCATGCGTTCATCATTATTCATATAACAATAAAGATGATGAAGATAAAGATTATAGGACTATGATTAACAGTCCTATCTGGTCTGAAAAATAGCGTGCCATGATTTGATACAGGGATAATCAACACAACTTAAATATACCCACACCTACTGACCAATGAATTGTCATTTTGATTTCCAAAAAAGGATTTTAAAATCATGTTATGACATCCAGTGAAAGAAAGACCACCACTAAATACCTTAATGCACATCCATATGGAGAGAGGCAGGGTCAGCAATGTGAGCAGGATGGAGAAAAGCACCAGGATCCAACCGCACAAGCCAATGTCACTGTCTGTATTCTCCAAGGCTGCAAGGCAAAGCAAATTTGCATACGCATAAACTTTCATTATATGCCTATACAACAACAACAACAAAAGATAATAACACACAAATGCACATTAAGCTAACACAGCTCATAAAAATGATTGGTTAAATGAGTTCAAAGATGCAAAAACATAACCTTTTAGCTTCAAGCTGAAGTGCATGCATTATAGCCATTCAACCGCATCGATAAGCCACACATAACAAATGAATGCTTCCCTAAAGTAAAAAAAAATGTAATAAAAAAAAAAAATTAACAAACAAAACGGCTAATGCTATGCTTTTAAACCTTACCTACCTTGAGTATCATCAACTGTGTGACTCCACCGATCTATAGAGAAATGTAACTGTAAGAGGCTACTGTATGTGTGGCCTAAAACCCTTAGTCTACAAGCCCATAAGCTCAAATAAGGGATAAGACATTTCCTTGAGCATTTCCATCCAGAGACAATTACATTAACTGCTGCGAAAGTCAGTGCAAAGATTGAATGCTGGATAAGATTATTGAGCAGGACATTGATCACAGTGATTGTAGAATGATTAAATCATCCCTGCTTTGCACTGACCTCGCAACCTTTTCATTAAGGCTAAGATCTTTGACCACCAGCCACATGATTTTAAAAACACCATGCAGTTACACAGGATTTAATATAGATCTATTTGAACATAATTTTTTCTTTAATAAAGTATAAATAAATGTATATTTTGATTCTTCCAGAATAAAGACCTAGTGTTTCCCAATACAAAGTTCAGTTTTGCATAAAGATGACATAAAGTAGCTCTAAATGTTGTCCAGTCATTTATATTCAACAAAGATGCATATTTTTACTACTTTTACTAAACCACACTATACTATGGGATACTATGATTACACACTATACCATACAGTTCTACACTATACTATATCACACCATCCAACGTCATTTTTTTATCATTATACCTTTATTATGTAATTATTATTATGCGAGATCAATGCAGACCCTTAATAAACAACAAAAATTAAATAAACAACAAAACTGCAGGTTATTGCTCTGACGAAGACAGAAAGTGCTTGGACTGTATAGTGCTGCAGGACTCATTTTAATGTTGGGGTATGAGCACCTGTTGTTGTCCAGTTTGGCACAGAGGGCATAAAGACACACCCATGCTGCACTATCAACAATAAGAACAGCCCCGAGGAAAAATGGACGTGGACGTACATTGACGTGCTTCCAATGTTTACATCATTTTAAAAAACATTTTTAATCTTATTAAAGGCAGGTTACAGAGGCATTTAAAATGGCTTAGCCAATTCGTTTTATTTCCACTGAATGCAGCGTATATCCAACGCACACACAACGGTGCAAACAATTGTTATTAAATGATAATCAGCCAACCTATTTGTCGATCCTTCCTTTTTTGCTCTCTCATCGCAGCTGTCTCCCTGCCATCTTCCATTGTAGGAGATATCTTTGAATTATTCAGGGCTGATATGGAGCGGAGCTTTTAAGCACTCCCAGCAGGAGATCGCTTCTCAGTAATGTCTTCCAGCTCGGGACAGTTACGTTTCTACGTGTGGTTCAACACCCCTCTCTCACAGTGAGGGGGTGGGCTGGAGAGGGTTGTGAGTGGGCGGGCATTACTCTTGTCCGTGGAAAAAAAAAGAAAAGAAAAGCGGAAGTGGGTAAGAAAAGGAAAGCGGAATTTTAATAATAACTTTTATATTAATCAGCATCTATCTATCTAATAAAAATAAATGGAGCTATAACTATAGGCTACAGAAGTAAGTTAGGCCTAATTAAATAGCACAACAGGCATCTCTCTTTTATACAAGCTTTTAAGAAGGGATGGATGTTTGTATCCAGTGATAGGACAGGCAAGGGAATTTATATCTTGCTGTATGTGTCGTTTTCTGACTAAAAGCAAAGCCATTTTAAAGTGGTTAAGCAAATATTAATAAAAACAATCTGCAGGGATGTCAGGTATTGGTAAGGGAGGGACTCAGGTGCAGACAGGGATTCTCAAACAAAGGGTTTATTACAAAAAGGGGAAAACAAAACCCACGAGGGGGAAAACACGGAGCAAGGTAAAGACTAAACTAAAACAGGACTGGACTAACAAGATAAACAAGGACTCTAAATACTAACTATAAACAAACACTCACGGTAATACAAACACTTCTTTAAGGAACAATCACAGAGTGGCACAATCACAATCACAGGTACAAATCTCAATGACAGTGAACCGACGCAAGACAGAGCACACTAGGAGATCTAAATAGGGGTACTAATCAAGACACGACAGGTGTTACAGATGGGACAATCAAGACACGACTAGGTTAACAAGGGGGGCGGGGCAAGGGAACGAGACAACACAAGCACATGGCCCAAAGACAAGGCCATGCGCTTGTACACAAAACATGGGTCTGTCATGATCCTGCCTCAAGACTAGGAAAAATCAAGGACACGAGGGCAGAATCATGACAGAACCCCTCCCTTAAGGAGCGGCTTCCAGACGCTCCTCAAGGGAACATCAAACACGGGACACGACTGACATGACAGACTGGGACACAGATACAAACCAACAGGACATGACAAATAACAACAAAGGCAAACATGAGTACACAACGGCAGGGTTGGGGTGACAAATCAAAAAAAACAAACAGGGAAGGGGAGGGGGCGGGACCACAAAGTTCATGGGGGACAGACCAGGGCGGGTGGGTGGGGTAGGAATCCTAGGAGGACAGGACGAAGGCTGACGGCGGGGGGTACGGGCAGGTCTGGGTGGTGAGGGGCGGGGAGGGGTCTCGGGACAACTGACAGGGGACATGACAGGACCAGACAAGGGACGCGGGACAACACTTACGGGACGCGGGGAGACGACATCTACTGGACACGGGGGGACGACATCTACTGGACACGGGGGGACCACAGGACACGGGGCCACATCAACAGGACATGGGGCCACATCAACAGGACACGGGGCCACATCAACAGGACACGGGGCCACAACGGCTGGACACTTGGGACTTCTGGGGACAGGGTCTGAGGACAAGACAGGACTGACGGGGACTTCTAGGATACGGACAAGACTAGACAAATAATCAGAAAAAGCTTTAGCAGCTAGGATAATAGGCAGCTCCTTATGGGATGAGACCGACTGTACAAGAGTCTTTGCTGCAGAGTCGGCCGCGGCTCTCTCCTCCGCTCTCACAACTGCAGCTCTCTTCTTTGCCGGCTCGGGCACGCTCACTGTTGCTGGCTCGGGCACGCTCACCGCTGCTGGCTCGGGCACGCCCACCGCTGCTGGCTCGGGCACGCCCACCGCTGCTGGCTCGGGCACGCCCACCGCTGCTGGCTCGGGCACGCCCACCGCTGCTGGCTCGGGCACGCCCACCGCTGCTGGCTCGGGCACGCCAGCCCTCTCCGCTGCTGGCACGGGCACGCCAGCGCTCACCGCTGCTGGCACGGGCACGCCAGCTCTCTCCGCTGCTGGCACGGGCACGCCAGCGCTCACCGCTGCTGGCACGGGCACGCCAGCTCTCTCCGCTGCTGGCACGGGCACGCCAGCGCTCACCGCTGCTGGCTCAGGCACGCTCACCGCTGCTGACTCGGGAGGAGACAGGGTCACAGGACCGGCAGGCCCCTTCTTCTTCCTCGTCCTCCTCGGGCGCGGTGCAGAGGCTACAGCTGGGTCAGAGGCGGGTTGGGGGAGTTTGGTCTCGGACAGGGCAGACTCGGACGCCGAAGACTCTGAAGCCGACTCCCATGAAAACCGTCTCCCTCGTTTCATGGGGAGACTGCTGGCTGAGGAGGGCACCTCAGGACTCTGGGAGGGGCTTGCCTGACCCCCCAGGGTTGCCACGGCCAGGACACGACCCTCCGGGATCGCCGGCAGCTGGGTAGGTGGGGACCTCTGGGGCTCCTCCTCTCGCCCGCTCACTCCGGAACGACCTCCCCTGGTCCCCCGGAACACCACAAGGCGAGAGCCCTCAAAACAATCTCGCTGGCTGGCTGATGCCATCCAGCATTGCCTCCTGTCTGCTGAGTTCCTTGGTGGTCGGTTCATTCTGTCAGGGTTAGGCAAGGAGGAACTCAGGTGCAGACAGGAAGTAACTCAACACAGGATTTATTATACAAAAAAGGGGAAAAACAAAAACCCACGAGGGGGAAAACACGGAGCAAGGTAAAGACTAAACTAAAACAGGACTGGACTAACAAGATAAACAAGGACTCTAAATACTAACTATAAACAAACACTCACGGTAATACAAACACTTCTTTAAGGAACAATCACAGAGTGGCACAATCACAATCACAGGTACAAATCTCAATGACAGTGAACCGACGCAAGACAGAGCACACTAGGAGATCTAAATAGGGGTACTAATCAAGACACGACAGGTGTTACAGATGGGACAATCAAGACACGACTAGGTTAACAAGGGGGGCGGGGCAAGGGAACGAGACAACACAAGCACATGGCCCAAAGACAAGGCCATGCGCTTGTACACAAAACATGGGTCTGTCATGATCCTGCCTCAAGACTAGGAAAAATCAAGGACACGAGGGCAGAATCATGACAAGGGATCCCCAGACCAATACAATTAGTGTGCCTTCTCTATTTTAAAACCCACGAGCCGCCAGTGGATATCATATGATTTAGCATAATTACATTAAATAATTTAAGTGATATACGTGCACACATACAAATTCTAAGTAAAACATTGCTAAGCTATATTTGGCTGAATTATAAGTCAGTTGTGGTACTTAATAAATAAAAGTTTGATAGCCGACAGAGCTAAGAGAAACGAAACAATCAATGAACAAATGTTTAGAACAGCGGTAATAAAATAATACCATTAGATCTGTTTTCAGTGACATTATCCAGGTGTAATTATTGTCCAGGTCGAGGCAGCGTTTGTTATTGCATATATGTTCAATATCATTTTATAAAGAGTGAAAAGTTGGATTTCCCCTTGAACAGTGTGTTCATGTTGGAAATGATTTGCTAAGCTTAATATATCGATTCATTCATGGACTGTGTAAAAACAGGCCTCATTGCGCCCCCTGGTGGAAGGTACCTTGTACATATTTTATCAGCAACAAATGCTTGTAAAACTGCCTCGAACTGAGACAATTATTGTCGTCATCTAGTGCAATGGAGTGGTGTTGCACGTTATCCTTATTACCTTTTCAGTCCCATTCATTCCCATTCATTCGTTTAGCAGACGTTTTATTCCAAACAACTCGATTCAGGAGACACTGGACACTGAGCTGAACAATTAAGTGCCAAATCTTAAAAAAAAAAAAAGAGGGAAAAAAAACAGGTGGATGTTATTATATAATGGCAGAAATAAGATTATTTTTCTGTTAGATATAGGGATATGAAAAGTGTGAAATAGTTTATTTGAAAATGCTGTCATTATTTACTTCCTTATTTTACTTCTCTTGTGGGTCATATTTAGAAAAACCTTATAATATCTATTAATATCTAATGATTAAAAGTATTTATGAAGAAAAGCAACTTGAAAGAGGTATGGGGGCTTATTTTTGCCATGACATAGAAAAATCATTAATTGATTTGGGAAATTTAAATTTAAAATTGAAATATATTAAACTAATTATTATTTATCAATTAAACAACAACATATGAAATAGACAAATTACTCCTGTGCAGTTAAAAATACTAATTTCATAAAAACAAACAATTTATTCTCTGTAAAAAAAATATTAGGGCAACAGATAATTCAAAAGGCAATAAAATTTTTTTTTTTATATATATATATATATTTTAGTATTATGCCCACCGAGGCTAAATTTATTTGACTAAAAACAAAGTAAAAACTAATATTTTGAAATATTAATGTGAAGCAATGCTGAATTTTCAGCAGCTATTAGTACTCCAGTCTTCATTTTAACATGATCCTTCAGAAATTATTATAATAGGCTGATTTGCTGCTCAAGAAACATTTCTAATTATTCTCAATGCTGCCCAGTATTCTTTTATTTTATTTTTGTGTGGAAACTGTGATGCATGTTTTTCAGGATTCTTTGAGAAAGTTCAAAAGAACTTCTTCTGATTTGTACTTACTATAATCCATTTCCCAATGTATCATATTAGACTAAGACACACATAGGGTCCCATACAAACAAAGTACATGTAATTTATCGTAAAGATTTCCTTATGATTTTTCTACATTTTAATATTTTGTAGTTCCACTCCATTGTGGAGAAACTTGAATTGTACTGTGAAAATATGACCAAAGCATAGGCATGAGCACATGGCATAATTTAATCTCAATTGTATTGGTGTACCCACTATTTTTTATTAAAAATCTTTAATTTGATTCTATTTTTATAATTAATTAATATAGCGTACCCTTTGTGTATAATGTAAATGCATGTACATGTTGCTATTTTCCAGATGAGCATTCCACAGATGTTGTTGTCTCTTTTTTGTTAGAAAAGCACCTCTATAAAACAAATTGGTGTTCATTTATTCTGAAGTACATTGTATGTTGTGACAAACAGTACAGTTTTTTTTTTTTAATTTTTTTTTTACTACACTCAACATGCATGCAAGCCAGGCCTTTGAGAAGATGTAGCAGTGTGTGGATGAGTTGTGCTCCTGTTCTCATGGTCAAAGTGACCGAAGCTTACAGTCATTCATCTCACGCCCTTCCTTTCCTGGGCGTCAATCCAGACAGCCCCTCTCACCATTCCTGTCGTTCCTAGAGGTGCGATTATCCTGAGAAAGTAATGGGAACGGATGCACTGCTCGCTGGAGTGGTCTGGGACTCCATGGTTGCTAATCCTCTTTTAATTAGGCTAAGGAGAGAGGATATGGGACCCCCCTGGCTTAGTCACAGCACATTGACAAAGCACCAAGCTGGGAGAAGAGCACATCACTGACTGCTAGCAGCCTGTCAGGGCCTTACGCTGCCTTCTCATGTGTGAAAAAAATGCTCTCCCCTCACCTGCATCTACCTCGGATTTGACCTTTTCCTTCAGAGCTAAAGATTTTTCTTGAGCTCCATGTAGTCACAGAGGATGAGTTACAAAACCTGCCTGATGCATTACTGCTCTCAGTTTCTCACTTGAGCTCTCTCTTTCTCTTTCTTCCTCAGTAAATCGCAGTCTTCTCTGTTTTTGTCTTGTACCACCTTAATGATTGCTGACAGAATCCCGCCAAGGTTCTGCGGTCTATAAAAGTGTGCGAATCAATTCTAGTGCATAGAAAACCATCTGCTGTTCACAGGCTGCTGAACACGGTTCGCTGGAGACTGCAGAATCATCATGCCAAAACATGCTTTCTATAGATGTAATACACAATTCACATTGTTCATATGTAGTGCAAAATGCTTTTTTTTCAGGAAGCAGGAAAACTATTCAGGCCCATGATGTTGATGTAAACAAATCCTGGTTCCGTCATCCATCTTCATGAGTTCTGCAGGGCAGAAAGTGCTCAGTAAATGAAAGGACAGGTGAACTAACATGAAAGTACAAGCATCCTAAATGCACCATTCAAACTGCAATGCACTGTTAACACACAAGAGGGAGGCATTGAACCTCAAACAAATGAGACTTTTTATTTTTATTTTAAATCTTTTGGTCATTTGTGACTTACATTGATGGCACTGGATTAAAAAGATGATCTGCAATTATTGTGCTTTCATAACTAATAAAATATAAGGCTTTCGGTAGAGTTGTGTAACATGTGAATGTTACTGTATGTTTTATTGCAGTTGAAGTAAACAGTAATTTTGCTAAGTGCACATTCTTTTATGACAATTAGTCATGTTATTTTTATAATATATCTATAATATAGTATGTTATGTAATATATGTATATAACAACATATTTATAGAGTTATTGCAGTTCACTGCAATTAATCTGAATATGTATTAACAAAAAGTGTATATGTTTTTTTTATTTTGTTTTAGCATTTTACCAGTAACTGTAACATTAAAATAATGTTTAAAAATTGAAAAACAGTGCATTTATAGCATTGATAGTTGCAGTTCAGTTTATTCATTTATTTATTCGCCGGCTGTTCCATAGTGTTCTTTTTTCATTCCTTTATGTATGTACCTTAAAGGTACATAAGCTACTTAAGATAGATGCAGTTCTTCAAGTTATCTTCTAAATTGTGTGTGTTGTCTGAATCTGGGTCTAACACATTGTAAAATATTGCACAAATCCATAGTCTCTGTTGACACAGATCAGCTTTTCTGTTTGTTATTCCAGTTATCTGGGTGAGGTTTTTCGAAGGCAGAGAGATCTGATTGTATCAGATCCCGCAGGTAGCACGGTTAAAAAAACAAAAAACACTCTACATCCTGATCCGTCTCTTCCAGTGAAATTAGTTCTCTGTCAGTTGCAGAAGATCTAGGGCCCACACAGCTGTCCCCCCTTGCGCTGGCGTAGATAAAACAAAAATGCAAAGCCTATATGAAAAATGCAATGAGCTGTAAAAGACAATATGCTCATCAGCCTCAACACCATGCTGCTGCTGAAAGAGAGAGAGAGAGAGAGGGAGAGAGAAAGGATAGAGAGAGAGGGACCTGGCTGCCCCGGATAGAGCCTTTTTTCAATGGAATGAGTTTGACGGCAGGTCTGGATGAATGCATGTGCAAACATTTACACACGGTGCACCATCCACCGATTGCATTACAAAGATTGATAGCTCATGCTGTTTCATTGGCCTGTGTGAAATCAAACGCAGCCTTGATACAGGAGAATCAGTAGAGAGGAGGAATTGTGCACTAGGGACAGCCAAACTTGCAATAAAGGACAGCAAAGGACATGCGTTTTCCTCTATAGGTCTTTGTTGTGGTGTGCTGAAACAATAGACAAAATAACAGTTATAATGTATGCATGAAGCTATGAAGAAGGAGTTCTCATTTTCAGTGAGATTTAGATGCATTTATTGCTCTCAGGCTTGAAAATATCACATTTTTGGGGTCAGACAGAGGCCTTGATTTTGTGTGTGTGTGTGTGTTTTATGTAGTACAAGCACTGGGCTCCTGAATGAAAAAAAAAATGCTTTGGTTGCAAGGTGACCCAAAGCTTTTACCCCAAACTTTCCAACCCACTACACCAACTACAACCAATCAATTCTGCCCGTCTAAGTCCATGCAGAAACGACAAGAGGCATAAAAGACACTCATGATTTTCCATCAATATCTAAGCAGTGGTTATTAAAAGTTATCGGCCAAAGCAAAAGGTCCAGCATATCTCGAGTTGTAACAAACGTGTTGATGAGGGCCAGGGGCCTCTGAGAGAAAGTGTCAGAAAACACACCGCCTTCCCTCCATCCTCACAAATAATTTGATAAAACGCAACGGAAGAGTGCTCAAGTCATCATCAGATTAGCCCCCGTTCTTCTGAATGCATGTCTCTCCTTCTGTAAGGTGCTCACATCGTTAGCATTTAGATAGACGAGAGCAGTAAGGCCTGCATAATAGGCATCTCCCATCCCTCCTGCTCGAATCAGCTGAAGAGAGGAGGATTAAATGAAAAGAATAACAGTGATGATAGCAAGGGTGGGGGAATCAGAGAGATGAGGGAGGGCGGCGTGACGCTCGAGCAGCCGTGAGCTCATTAACCGAGGCCTTGACAGAATTGATGTTAGAGGTGATTGGAGATTATCACATTTAGAGAATGCTTCATCCTTCCATCACCCTCGCTCGCCCTCCGTTCCCATCTTTCCCCGCTCTTTCTCTCGATTTCATCCAAGTCAGCTGGCCTGCGCTCAATTCCTGGCTCCGTGGAATCCTGTGGGAGAGGGCTTATGGATAGTATCAGCACGCGCCTGCCCGCTTGATCTCCTAATTCTGCTTCATTTAAACTTCATCAACTTTTCCACTGGACCGGAAGAGGGGAAGAATAGAAACAGCTTGCATCTGTGCTGTTTTTTTTCCACCTCCACTATCCCTTTGTTGTCAGATCTGATATTACGCCTTCACACCCCAGTGCCACTCTTTCTCTCTCTCTCTCTCTCTCACACACACACACACACACACATTGAAACACCCCTTAACAGTCTCACAAGATGGAAATGTCTACAGAAAGGTTCATGAGTAATAATCCCATACGACCCTCAACCCCAAACCTCCACCCCCCTTCTCAACGCCGTTACCACTTCATCTGCCACGGCACACAGTCACGTCAGTAAATTTGGTCGCCCCCTTTAGCTGATGCAGAAAATGAGATTACTTTATTTAAATGACTATGATAATAGTGTTGTGTGCCTTTGGCCCCCTGTAAGAGGGGGATTTCTGCTCCACTCATTGTTAGCAATTTAACTGAGCCACCTCATCCGCACATACTAACAATGGCGATGTCATACGTACAGGTCTCTACCATCTTTCGCCTCTCCTGATCTTTTTTTATCCCGTCCCTTTGAGACACAGATGTGGGGTTCCCCTCTTTATTCTCAATTTACAGTCCGTACGCAAGGTGGATGATTTTCTCACCAGGCCATACGGTCATGGGACACGCATAATGCATTTTAAATAACCTAATCCCATCTGTAATCAGAGTTTACAGCATGTCAAAAGCTGAAGACTCTTCCATCTCAGTAAAAGAGAACAGGTGTCCACTGAGAGCGCCATTGAGGTTTCTGTCTAACAGAGGTTATACCAATACGGGTTTAACTTTTCTGAAATATGTGGCTTTACAAACTGATGTTAAAGTTATATTGTTCTTAACAGTTTTTTTGTAAATGCTTGAACTTTGTTTTTCTATATATACATATATATTATTTTTTATATTACATTTTTGCAGGGGCTTAAATAAAGTGTATTACAAGAAATTATTGGAGCATTGTGCATTTATTGGAGAAGTATCAATTTTTGTTTTCATTTGTTTTATTGTTTATACATTTTCAGAGAGTAACAAAAATCTACACAACATGACTGCATCTGAAAAAAAGAAAGGAAAAAAAAGCAAATACTTTTATGTGGTTTAATTGCATTATGCATTGTGTGAACTAGCCATTAGGTGCAAAGGCCAAAGAAAACAGCAGGGCAATGGGACAAGAATCCCACAGGGTTCTGAATCCTGAATCCACATCTGAGTCAATGAATGCAAATCAAGTCATTGCAGTAAAGAAAGCCTAAGTGGACAACAGTAGTTCTCCCACAGTCAATAAACACAATACTGTACTTTAAAAGAAAAAACATATTCTGAATAAACATGGAAAAACTGAACTAGAGATCATGAGAAACAAACATCATTTAACAATGCTTTATTTTGCATGCATATAAAAGTTTTAGTGTGCAAGAAACCACAGGTCAACAAAACATTGTGGCATGCAAAACGGAGGCGTGCCTAATGAAGCTGCTTTAAGGGTGTTTGGAGTGACTACCGGGTGCTGCTGTTTATTACAGAGCACTTCATCATAGTTGGGTTTTTCTGCAGGCCCCTGCGTCCCATGTTCCCACTCTACCTCCCCAGGCCCCCCGCCGCTTGTTTGATCTATTGCCGTTCCGCAGTATGGGAAGCGATAAATCACCGTAATGCAGACCGTGATGATCAGGGCTAGGCGCGAGGAGACGAGATGAATCTACACGAGCAGGGTGGGGCGGTCGTACTGTAGAGTGTGCTGGTTACTGATGGGGTTTGTTGTTTCACAGTGTGGTACCTTGGCAGGGGTGGAAGCCCCTGGGTATTAAGTACTGCAACAAGACACTCACAGTTCGTGTGTGCAGTTGGGGGAACGTGGATTGGGACAAGGTGCATGGGGACACATAGCTGGACAAGTTGAAGTATGCAACTTTGCTAGGTCGGAATTAGCCTAACATTGATTAAGACACAATACTGCATGTTCTGGTCAGGGCAAAGCAAGGGACGAGAGAAAGATATAGTGCTCCACTGGAGTACAGAAAAAGGGGGTGGAGGAAAAAAACTGCAAATATATCCAGTGGGAATATCTAATGCAGAATGCATGTAACATTCTGCAAGTACAAACAATTAAAAATGCATTTATATCAATAGCAGGATTTTAGCCTCATTTTAGCCTGAGCAGAAGCTTCAGTTCAGATAACAGGGCTCCAGACTGTGAATAAATGGTTAGATATTCACATTTGCAACCATCATTTAAAATCTAGTCATTAAAGAGTCATTTATTCTTAAAACAGGGATTGCACTTTATTAATTGTTCACAGAAACGTTGGAACGTGCTCTAAAGATGTAATTAGTCTGAAAACCTTGTTTGTGTAAATATCAATTTTCATCAAATATCTTGGTGGCTTATTATTAAATTAATTACTTAATTATTTGCATCTTTTAAAGTTCACACCAGAGTTCTTTGTATGCAATAATGAACAGAATGATCCGCATTGTCCACTTCATGAACAAATACCTAACTCTTCTAAACCAGTTGTTTTTTAATTCAAATATACATGAACCTGTCTCAAAATTGCTGGTGAATTATGAAAAGGTGTTACTTAACTGCGATTTGTTTAAAGTGGTAGGTCACTTCCGATTTGAAATGAACCAGGAACTTATTTAACATTTAACCAGGAATAAATGTAATAAATGTTATAAAAAAAAAAAAGTTTAAATAAATAAATGATCATTGGTTAAAATTATTGGTTAATGTTTATCATAATGTGGTCTATTTGTTAGGTCGAATAATTATTAGGGAAAATCTTTAGTGACTTTTAGTTGCGAACATGTTTTTCAAGCAGGCAAAAAATATTCTTACAAAACATAATGATGTTGATATGGTACATATACAATCAGCATCACTAGAATGCCAGCATTAAAATGTATTCTAAAGACAACTAGAAAAAGAGTGACTGCTGTCTAAAGTGGAAAACCATGAACTGAAGCACTTCTAAACAACCACCTTTATAGAGCAACCCTGTAAAGTCATCAGGCTCCTAAAAGTTTAAATCTTTGGAGCCAGTGGCTCCTAGTCATTTTCATTTATTCTGGAGCTCTGAATGAGCAAGAGAAACATAGCACACTGAGCTGACTCTTGAGTGGATTTCTTTAACACCACACACACTAAATAAAAAACAACTCAAGTCAGACGAATGCAATAATGTCTCAATATAACTCCTCTTTAGTCCTGAAAACACCACCAAAACCATGACGTAACATCATGAAGATGAACTACAAATCATAGCAGAGCTTGTCTGTTTAGTCTAGTGCAATTTCAGCGTGTTTCATCAGTGTGAAGGTGAGGAGTAGTGGCGAGGACTTCTGTTGACATTAGTTTACACGCTGTTTGCTGCTTGTTGCACGTCTTGCGCCGGATGCTTCAAAGCTCACTTCATCAAATCAGACAGAGGTGCCACGTTGAGTTACAAAAAGAGGGGAAAATAAAGAGGGAAAGGTGTGAGGGGAAAGAAATCGAAGGTTTTGTTGTTGATGTAACACCTCGGGTCGAACTGAGATGCCTGAGGCGGATCTCAGGAGCAGCTTTAAACTTCTGGTTTTCGATTCCCACTCCTGTTACACTGAAGGATTTAACTCTCTCAGTACTTAAAGAGAAAACTTTATTTTAGAGAGAAATTAAGCCCTGAAATTAGGCTCCTGAAATTAGGGTACACTTAGCTTGACAACTTCATACATTTTAGAGGTTGTCATTGATGTTAAGTCAAATTATTAAAGCAACGGGTGAGTAACGATTATAAAAAATAATCATAATTTGCTCATTCACTTTTAGGTTTAGGTTTTAGGTGTGTTTTAAAGTGAAATATTCTTTCACTGGTGTAAACATGCCTAAAATTTAATTACATCAGAGAGTATGATGTTACTTATGTAACTTTTTTTTTTTTTTAAACAATCCTATGCTTGTGCACAAGATCCAAAACTGACACTCACCAAGCACCAAATGGGTAAAAAGTGACAGTGGTGAAACTCACTGGTTGGCAATTTCATAAAGAAGTGTAACATACTACAAAGTCTAAGTAAAAAACAAAAACTAAAGCAAAGAAAAAAGACAGCATCCTAACAACTTCGACAATTTCAGTGGTCAATTTAGCACCATTATAATAATTGAAGTTCTAAGATACCTTTTTTTTTTTTTTTTGTATCACTAGTTTAGTGACCTGCGATTGTCTGATGTGACTGTCAGAAATATTAGGGGAAAAAAAACATGAAAATAAGTGATTGTTATTTGTAAAAAAAAATGTATATATTTTGCTTAAAATATTCCAAAATAAAAGTGTCCAGAATGAAATATTTAAGGCAAATAAATTCTCTCAATTTATCCGCCACTAGCCAGTGTGGCAAAGAGTCAATTTTGGAACCTGCCTTTGCCAGTTTAAAAAAAGACTTAGACCATACTCTAATGTAATCTAGCCAAAACTGTGCAAAGTTTACAGAAACTACAATGTCAGAGGAGTTCAGGTTCAGTGTTTTCAATCTTTAAGCTGGCCTAATCTTGAGAGGTGGAACACCAGCTCATCCCGCTGTTTGCCCCTTTATCCCTTCATTGTGTTGCCTTCTCCTGCCACCCCTCCTGGAGCGTGCTAATTCCCTTTTGATGAGGCGTGCTAAAGAAATCCTTTTTCCATGCTTTTAATTCCCCTCTGGCTGTCTAAGCAGCGATCGGGGTAACAGATTTCAGGCCCTCTGCTGTTCTCCTCGTCTTATAATAGAAGCCGTCTCATTAGGACACTCAGTTTCACCTATACTGTCCACAGGATTGGTCAAAAACACCGAGAAAGACTTTCAGTTTAATACATAACAATAACACCTTCCTTTCTTTTTGTGTTATGGAGTATCCCCACTGTTGTGCTTACAGCGTCTGAGTGTTTTATCGGGATTGTAAGCAGCTCGTCCATTTCTCTCTGCGCGTCTGCGGCAGGCCAGGTTATTAATGAGCAGCAGCTGGGACCAGTGCAGGTACACGCACAGCCAGACAAAGACCAATATATAACCGTGAAGCTATAAAGAACGAGCTGATGTAAATGAGGAAGAAGGCTGGGATGGTTCTCAGAGCGGAGCAGGACACTGTTGAGAGCGAAGAGGAGAGTTACAGAGCAGGTGAAATCGGTGGCACATAAAGGGCCACTTAGCTGGTGGAGGGCGACCCGGACACTTCCCCCATCGGCCACAGAGGTCATGGGTCAACCCTTCAGAGGTGAAGTAGTGCACCTCTCAGTTGCACTTTTCCAGCCTCGCATGTGGCACTTAGCCAAAGGTGACATCTGTGTGCGGAGCAGGGACGTGTTCAATCAAATGGGAGGGGGCTTCCGAGCTTCCGCGCCATTCGTTTAAAGTGGCCGTATATCACACCTAATCATGACTACGGCTGCTACCTGAAGATTATTCAGTCCTGAACTCAGCGTTCACCCCCTTATTCTTCTTTTGTCTGCCGGTGAATCATTTCGGACCACCTTTTGGGGTCAGAGAAAGAAAATAAGCACGGCGGTATAAACAAACGTGCACTTCGCAACTAGGTCAGCTGACAACCTGTCTGCTACATCAGTGCGGTCTAGAAGGACCAAACTAACGGACTCCAGCTAATACGCTTGGGTTTCAACCTCACAATGGCATGGTAAGCGCTAACAATGCAGTTTATAGAGGCAGGTGGATAGCATGGAGGGACATTTAAGAAGGTAAATGATATTAAGATGCAGAGAGATGATGTCAGAGCAGGCAGACGCTCATTTGTAGTGCAGGGGCGTCGTACAGGCTTTCTCAGACACATGCTCCCAATTAGCTGGCCTTCCTCATGTAAATGCCCTATAAATTATCCCCCGTGCTACAGGATTAGGTGCTTATAAAGGGAGTTAGCATCTCAATAAAGAGACAGGTTTGCTGCAAGAGCAAATTAGTGGAATGGAGATACAGAGGGTGGGAGGGGGATGCGGCGGAAAACAGTGCGAGTTTGTGTTGATTTGTGGTGTTTATGTTTATATTTGCATATCATCTGTTTTATTATAGATCAGTAACGGGAGGGGTCAGCATGAAGTTGAAGTGTAGTCTGCCTGTGAGTTTATGCATGGATTTCATTATTGCGCGTGAGATATAAACAAATGAACAATGTCATTAACCCTGTAATACCTAGAAAACACAGAAAGACCAAACATGATAAATCAATAAACATGTCTAGGAAGCAATGGCTAAAGGATAAGGATCAGTGTATCTGGTTTTAAAAGCGCTGCCAGTTTTTTTCTTAGCGTAGACATAGGTGTTGGCATTCAGCAGCTTTGGGTGCAGAAGTGAACACCTGACCTGGCAGTAAGAGGAGAGGGGTGCTTCAGGTGTGGGTTAAACATCAATGCCCAGAACAGCTACTGGAGAACCACACATCGGTATATTTAACTCAGAGTAAACTTGGATATACAATCCCAAATGCTGGGTCATTCTACTAAACAGGTGCTATTTGTGTCTGTTTTATATAAAGGTGCATCTAAATAAATTTGAATGTCGTGGAAAAGTTCATTTATTTCAATAATTCAACTCAAATTGTGAAACTTGTGTATTAAATAAATTCAGTGCACACAGACTGAAGTAGTTTAAGTATTTGGTTCTTTTAATTGTGATGATTTTGGCTCACATTTAACAAAAACCCACCAAATATCAACAAATTAGAATATGGTGACATGCCAATCAGCTAATCTGCAAAGGTTTCCTGAGCCTTCAAAATGGTCTCTCAGTTTGGTTCACCAGGATACACAATCATGGAGAAAACTGCAGATCTGACAGTTGTCCAGAAGACAATCATTGACAACATTCACAAGGAGGGTAAGCCACAAACATTCATTGCCAAAGAAGCTGGCTGTTCACAGAGTGCTGTATCCAAGCATGTTAACAGAAAGTTGAGTGGAAGGAAAAAGTGTGGAAGAAAAAGATGCACAACCAACCAAAAGAACCAAAGCCTTATGAGAATTGTCAAGCAAAATCAATTCAAGAATTTGAGTGAACTTAACAAAGAATAGACTGAGGCCGAGGACACACAGACGTGTCAAGGAATTTGCTGAACCACAGACAACATCAGAGGCGTCTTACCCTCTTACACCAATTTAACCAGCATTTTGTATTGTACATTAAAATGTATATTTGTACAATTGAAGTGAATGCTTAGATTTTGTAGAAATTATTAAAGCAGGATACTTATTCCTGAGGTGATTCGTAAATCTTGATGTTTCTGAAAACAAAGACATTAACTGACACAATGATTTAATAAATGCAGGGAATTACTAAGCTTGGTACTGGCCAAACTGGTACTTCGGGATATGGGATACATTATTGTCACTCATATAGTGACAAATATTTTAAAACAATCAAAGGAAATCAAAATACTTGCTTGGCTCCCTTTAGTCACTGAATTAAATGAAGCAAAACATACAGCAACATACTAATTTACACACACACACGTATACATAATAAGGCATTTAAAAGGGATATCATCTTTAATTATTGTTCTCTGGTAGACAAATACACACACACACACACACACACACACACACACACACACACACACGACTTTGACTTTAATTATGTGTTGTCTACTCACGCAGACACAGACCTCAAAGGGTTTATGAATAAACGAAAGGTGAGGTTGGATTAAGTTAATGCCAGGCCCAATTTTGAAGATCTGCTGTGTCCATATCAGGCACCAGATGGCGCTGTGCTGCCAGTGCCAGCAGATAATGGGGACAGATCGGGCCGCATTACTGCCCATTATCTTCTAATTACTTGTGCGAGGAGCGCTGATCCTGGCGTTTGTGTAAGGAGAAGACAGAGCCCGGATTACTCGCACTCTCTCCTCGGGGACTGCAGAGATTCAGCCAGGCTGGTGGGCTACAATGAGATCTAAAAGCAGAACAATTCCTCTCGCTTCCTCCCCCCTTCATTTCTTTCTTTCTGTCTCCCTCTCTCTCTAGAACAACAGATCTCTCCATCCAGATGTCTTCTTGACAAGCAGAGTCTTCAGTGAGTGACTCACTTGCTTCTCTGTTTCACTGTCAATCATGTACTGTACTTTATAAAGCAGTGGTTCTCAACTGGTGGGTTGTGACTCAAAATGTGTCACAGGTCTGTTCTGATGCTGGCAGCTAGGGCTCAGCAGTAAGGATGACCCCGTGACCCTAGATACAGTTTTGAGCCAGTTTATGGATCTTGATCAGCTGATCCTGTACATGTGCTTTTATGTTGTTTTTTTTCATATATTTAATTGTTTTATCATCATAAGTTAGAATGTGTTGGAAATGGACTAAAATACTAATTACTGTTTTGCATCATATGCCATCTTTTTTTTCACAAAGTCTGAATTTATAGCTGTATATTTGCAAGCTTTTATTACAAAAATAAAAAAAAATAAAGTTTTGTAACATACACGCAGATATATGTGGTTTTAAATGTGCGTTTAAGTATATATATATATATATATATATATATATATATATATATATATATATATATATATATATATATATATATACTTTTGTTCCTGCTTCCCATATCTTTGTTTTTTGACATCACAGGTTATGAGTCCAGTCTGTTTGCATTTTTTGGGGCACAAATGTATTTTTGACTGAGCAGGACGATGTGTGTGACCTCTCACTATGAACAAAACTATGCAAACTAAAAGAAAATATAAGCTTATTTATTTGGTACATTAATAATATGATATTGTGTAGGGTCTCTACATGATACCAAATGTGACCCTAGACCACAAAACCAGTCATAAGGGTACATTTTTCAAAACTGAAATGTATACATCACATGAAAGCTTTCCATTGGTGTATGGTTTGTTAGTATAGGACAATATTTGGCCGAGATACAACTATTTGAAAATCTGGAATCTGAGGGTGCGAAAAAATTTAAATACTGAGAAAATCACCTTTAAAGTTATCCAAATTAAGTTCTTAGCATTGCATATCACTGATCAAAAATTCTGTTTTAATATATTTACAGTAGGAAATTTTATAAAATATCTTAATGGAAAATGATCTTTACTTAATATCCTAAAATAAAATTCAATAGTTTTGCCCCATACAATGTATTTTTGGCTATTGCTACAAATATACTCCAGCGACTTAAGACTGGTTTTGTGGTCCAGGTTGACAAATGTAAAACCTGTGTCCCGACTCAAAACCAGTGCTGTAGACCACACAGAGTGAGACAGAGCACCTGCTGTAGGCTGAACAAAAAAAACATCTCCTAACCATGACCTCTTGCTCCCTTTCATCCCACATCTAGTCTAGAAAGCTAACAGAGCTGCTATCCCCTCACCATTAGAGGTTACTCCAACTACTCATAGACCTGCTTACCGGCACTCACTAATCAGTCCCAAACCCTAGTGTAAAATCAGGTTGAAGGGCAGCTCATATATTTAAAGGGACTGAATCAGAACAAAAGCGTGTCTCTAAAAATATAAGAGGAAAGGAAAGCAAGCAAGCACTCCCCAAGGCCTCCCAGAGGAGCCTGCTAACTGCTCAGAGGCATATGGCTAACTATGTGCTGGCACCCCCACGCCTGCTCTTAAGCTCCACAAGAGCCCCAAGCTCTTCACTTCATTACCAGCGTTTTGTACTGCATCCACCATTTGCGCATATTAATATCTATCATGCATTCAAGCCGAGGAAACGGCAGAGTCGGCTCTGCCAAAGTCTTAAAAAACAGTTTCTTCAGGAAAAGAAACTTGATAAGAATCTCAGGGCACCATTTGTGGGCTTATTCGACAGTTTATCTGGGCAGATTGCAAATTATTGAGTCAGCTACACTGAATTGGATGCGGATCCTTAGAGTGGATGTGGAATGACGCATACGTTCACTTCCATGAAATGCAAATGTAAAAGACAGGTGTTCATGACCTTGACTGTGTTTTTGATAGACATATTCATTGTGTAGATGGTCAAAAATAAACAAAAGGCCAAATATCGAATGATTGTAAAGAGTCAGTTCACTCAAAAACCCTGTTGAACATTGAAGATATTTGATCAAACAGATTTTGTCTGTTCAGTGTAAGTCAGTTCATCATTGTGAGATTATTTTGTGTTACACAGAAAAAAAAGAATGTCCTACAGATTTGGAATGATATGAGGGTGAGTAAATTATTTAAAAAATATTTTTTTTTCAACAGTATCCCTTTAAATGGGTGCACACATCAGATTTACATCCACTTGTGTCTTTGTGTGTACGTGTTCATGAAGATGGACTGTTTACATTGCATGTGTGTGTGTGTGCGTGTGTGTCCATTGCGTCTGGTTCCTGCCTCCGAATGACATGTAATAAAACATGCCGCTGTGTTGTTGATCAATCTCTGCGGCTCGCTGGTCGCACAGCAAGGGCATGTACATGCAAATGAGAATAGCTAAATACCACTGAGGGGGTGGGAGAGAGAAGCAATCACTTCATCTGACAGACCACGGGGAAAGGAGGAGGGATGGGGGGTATAAAGATAGAGGTATATGCAAAGTTGAGGGAATACTGAGAAGGACGGGTTGCTAACGAGCATATGCACTTAATTACACAGGACCTTATGGGGGCCGTGGATGCACACAAGGGCCTTTCCTGAGCTCCATCAAAGCCGCCAGGGGGAGTGGCAGCACGTTTCGTAGGCTTTTGTGAGTTCATGGAGAGAGTCCGGGATGAACTCTGCCACACTGGGGCAGCAGAAACCATCAGGGTCACGTTACTGTTTGCTTGGGGGCATGCAAAGGGAGAGAAAAAGTGGGAGAAAAAGTTTACGCTTTTGTTTGCCAGAGTGTGTGCATCTGAAACCACCCTAGTGACCATAAGGTCAGCTAATCTCAAACGCTCGAACAATCCGAAATGTACACAAGCGGAAGAAAGGAAAGAAGGTGGCCAGAAGATGGAGTGAGGGGTTGAGGGCGATGGAAGAAGGGAGATGAGCAGTCAACATGATAATGATGTGAGAATTGATTAATGCTTTCTTTCACAACTCTGGGAACTAAAGGGAACTTTGCCCCTTGGCTTTCATTCTCCAAACACTGATTTCTTATGAGGAGTCAGTCCTGGTGACTCTCTCTCTCTTTGCATGTCTAAGTGAGTCCATAGACACATTATTAAAATACAATAGGATCAGTCTATGGGCTTCTGGTTTAAATAATCTCTTTTTAAAGCCTGCAACCTTTCTGCCCTTTTCTCTTTTCGTCTTTTGCAGAATCTGTTTAACTTTAGGATGGAACGCGCATTGGGCCCGTTTGTGAGTAAATCGGGAGTTTGAGAGCAGGTGAACTGAGGAGGAATGTAATTTAGTCAATATTTTGTGAGTGATTTCTAAGATAATCAATGAGAAAAGACAGACAAAAGCAAGGCTGGTCAACAGCATATACTGTGGATGCTGGTATAAGGTTTTTATCTAATTAAATCAACAAAACTCCTGTGCTGTTCAAAAGTCTGGTGTTAGAAAGAATTGTGTAATATATTTTTTTTACGAAATCACTTATACTTACCAACACTGCATTTATTTGATTAAAAAAATTGCTTTACTCTAGTCTAAATCCAGCTCTGTGCTGTAGAATAGATTTATCAAATCAAGTGGCACAGGAACTAGTCTAGCAGCAAATAAAAGGGTCAGCCAAAAATGTAAATTCTGTCTGTTACAAACTTGTATGACTGACAGGCTTCCGTAGAGCACAAAACATGAGTTTGAAAAAGATACAGGCTACGTATTTCAATACTATGAAAGTGAATAAGACTGAAGTTGTCAAGCTCCAAAATGATGCAAAAGCACTGTAAAGTATTATGATTGTGGTTCCTATGCCTCAAATACTATATTCTGCACCTTTATTTGCTGTATTCAATGAACATTTTGATATTGTGCAGTCTTGAGAGTATATGAGAAAAGCAGCAATGTTTGATTCATGACCGAACGATCTGATTCGTGAGTTCAGCTCACTGACTAATAAAAGCTTCTCCTTTTCTGTGTCACAGAAGAAAGAAACCAGTGCAAAGATGGATTTTAGACAATATGATGATGAATAAATGATGACAGTTTTCATTTTAAGGTAGCCTAAACTGGATACACGTTGTCTTTTTTCCTTGTGTATAAAGAACAACATGTATAACTCATTCCTGTGGTGGTTTGGCACGTTCACAATGTTGACCATAAAAATGTGTAACCTATAGACCTTAGTCATGGCTGACGCTTTATTGAATTTTGGGCAGATGAAAACGAATCTGTGAGTGATGGACTTACAGACTTTACCATGACATGCACTGTGTTTGTACTCTTCAAGATTGCATGTAATTGTCAAAACCCAAATTTCAAGGTTGTTTCACACAGTTTTTCTTTTTTTTTCTTCTGAAAGTCTTTTGAAAAGATGTTTCATCAACTGAACAGTTGGCATGTTGTTAAACAACAGTACAGTCATTCTTTAAAAAAATTAAAGATAGCTCTACCTTGATTAAGGTCTATACACAAATCAGTGCTGCAATCAGAAGTGTCCACAAAACTTTTGACCTTAATAAGTGTTTTTGAGACTGGTACGATAGTATCTAACTTGTTTCTATTGATCTGTGGGTTTTTAGTGTAATTTTCAAATCAGTTCATCTCTGCATTTTGGGTCTGACTAAATGTTACCCCACTGAAGGAAACCATACAGTTTCATATCAGCCTACAGAAATTCTGGCATTGTGATTCACAGTTCCTTTTTTTTTTTTAAACAATCATTTCTGCATCCGTGCCACCTCTCCTCCAATTAAACAAAGAGATGGGTAATTGGCAAATGTCCTTCAGGCTAAATTCCCTCCTCGTAACTTACCGCAGCCCACCGGTGGTTTGGCTCTGGAAAGGGGCTTTACTTTCACGGCCGCCAACAACTTATCAGTTCCGCTGAACGCTGACACCTTGACGTCCTTGACAGTGCATTATTACTTTTTCATGATGCAACCAGATGCAATTACAGCAACATTCTAGTGAAGTGAAGTGACATTCAGCCAAGTATGGTGACCCATACTCAGAATTTGTGCTCTGCATTTAACCCATCCGAAATGCACACACACAGAGCAGTGAGCACACACACACACACACTGTGAGCACACACCCGGAGCAGTGGGCAGCCATTTATGCTGCGGCGCCCGGGGAGCAGTTGGGGGTTCGATGCCTTGCTCAAGGGCACCTAAGTCGTGGTATTGAAGGTGGAGAGAGAACTGTACATGCACTCCCCCCACCCACAATTCCGTCCGGCCCGAGACTAGAACCCACAACCCTTCGATTGGGAGTCCAACCCTCTAACCATTAGGCCACAACTTCCCCTTTCACATTCTTGCTGTGTATCCATCCCCAACTGTCAGAAATGAGCCCAGAGTGGAGAAATATCAGAGATAAGACATCAAGCCCACCCAGTTGTTAAGAAGCAGACAAGAGAAGACTGAGAGACAGCGACTTAAGACAGGTGGATGGATTCATCTTTCCTCTGGGAAACCAACTTTGTCCTTTTCACACCATGTGTCAAACGACCATGAAAATATATGTGTATTTTTGTTTATTTGCTTGACTTGAAAAGGCGTTTAAGACTAAACGGTGATATGTGTAAAATGGTCAGTGCCACAAAACAAAGAAAATATTTTTTTTAATGATGCTCACACAACTCTCAGAGGAGTCACTGACCTCAGGCCAGCAGCTGGCTCACTCCGTCAGTGTGATATCATAGGCTTAGCATCTGTGTGTCTCACCCCGTCTGCTCAGAGAACTGCTTTAATGTTCCAGTTCACCCATCTGACCTACCCTGAACTAAAATGCATTCAGTATTTTGGATAAATAGCTCTAAAAAGCATACATAACAACATTGTCTCATAACAAAAACATCTGTGAAGATATAATAATGTAGCAATGTACTGCAACACATCAATCTGACAATGACTACTAAGTTCATCACTTACAGATTTTGTAGTTATTATAATAAATAATTCCATCAAATCAGATCCCCGATCTATGTTCAGAGCGTACGTGTTCAGTGGAGCAGCTGGTCATGATGTACAATTGTGTAAATTGTCCATTCAGTTACACGGAGCAAAACATCTTTTACTTATTCAGCTTTTTTGTTATCCTGTATTAATAATAAATCTGTAAAATTAGATGTATGTGTGTACAGTATATATATATTAATTGTACAAAAATGTATGAGGTTTATGCCTAAAAAAAGAAAATATATTTTGAAAAGGTATATTCCCTTAAAATATACTATTTTAATATACTATTTTAAACTTTAAATATACTATTTTACTACTCAATTAAATGTATTTATTTATTTTAAAGATTTCTTTTTTTTAATTTTAAGTCTTTATTTAGATAGTACAGTACAGTAGGTAGACAGGAAGCGAAGTGGAAGTGGGACTTGAACTTGAACTTGAACAAAACTGTAAAATTTAGCATTATTATTCCAGTTTTCAGTGTCACATGATTCTTCAGAAATCATTCTAATATGCTGATATATTGATCATAACATCATCAATGGTAAAAACAATTGTGCTTAAAATTTTTGTGAAAACCGTGATACTTTTTTTCCCCACCCAGAATTTGTTGATGAATAGAAAGTAAAAAAAACAAAAACAGCAAGAATATGAAATACATGAAATAGTATTTTTTCTGTCAGCTATATCACTCTTAGTCAGTGTAATGCCTTTTTGGTGAATATTAATCTTCCTTTCAAATATTTTTAGCCGTAGTGTGATTTAAAATTGGCTTCTAAATCACTTTACAGTACTTATTCAAGATAATCATATAAAACGTTTTTCATGAGAATCCCTTTTCATCAAAGAAGCACTGAAAGCACTTATTAGCTCCATAACATCACGTTATAGGAATGCTTATAGCTATCATAAGCCTCCTCTTCCATTCTGGTCTCAGCAGTCCACTGTGGACCATTACTTGTTTTTTTAAGCTCACACTCTCAGGTTGTGGCTCATCTGAGATGAAATGCTTAAAAGAGTCGTTTTCCTCTCCTGTTCCATCGGAAACCCATAGGAGCTCCATCTCTTTCAGATACAGTAAAAAAGGAATAAAAGATCTCTGTGAGGGGCTGCGGGAGAAGCCCATGTGAATAGTGCTTGCTAGATTTTTCCTTCATGCAGGTATTGATTGCCTCATGCCTGTCCCCTGCCTACAAGTTACAGGGGAAGATTTTGAGCGCTGCGACAGGAGAGGAAGAACAGACGGATGGCTGAAGCTCTGGGAACAAACTCCCCTTCATGTCCCACAGGACTAAAGGCTCATTGCATTGAAGACTCATCAGCTCTTTCTCAATATTGTGCTCTGTTCCACAATTCTTCTCCACCCTCTTCCCAATCCCCATCTTGCGGCCTACCATTTCCTCCACTCTGGTAAGCGGCGTCTCGACTGAAAAAGTACAGCTGACTTGTGTGGTTAATGACACCTCAGCGAGCTATTGGTTTTTCGGGGGCTCCGTGTGTTTTTCTCTCTGTCTCGCCTCCATCTTCTTTTCCCCTCCATGGCTTGACACTGTTTCTCTCTCTCTGTCAACTACAGATTTATTCTGCCTGTGATGCGTGGACAGGAGAGCAGTGTGTGAGTGCTCAGGGATAGGGTCAGTAGGAGGGAGGTGTGTGTACAATAAGAGATAAGATCATGGCTCCCCGGGGTCTTGTTTGGCCCTGTACCCAATCCATCAAACGCATGCTCCTGGTGCCAAGGTCAGCTCTAATGAGCATTTGCTGGGGTCTTGTTCTCGGCACACCCCACACCCCTCTACCTCTGTCTCGCGCTCTTTCTTTCGCATGTATGCACACACACATATAGAGTGTGTGAAAATCTACAAATACCTGTACAGTTCAGAAAAGCAGTGAAATTTCACCCCCTCGATGATGGTCTATTGCTTTTAAATTGTTGTATAAACAAATATGTTTGTATCGTATCTCATAAGAATATGTATGTGGAATGAGTTTCTATCCTAAAAAAATATATATTTAAAATAAATTTATTTCATACTAACTATAGTTCAATTATATTAACATATTTACTGACATATTGCTCCAGACTTACTGATATAAAAATCATGATTAAACTTTATTTGAAGTACTGCTTGTGCACCATGCACATTTCTTAATATTAAGCCTGACATTTGTAGTTATGTCACTGTTAATGAGGATTGTATGATCTTTTAATGATATCAGTCTTTAATTGCAGGATATTTAAAGTGTACCTAAAGTATACTTGCAATAGTTCCACTTTAGCACAATCAAATATACTTTTATCTTTAGTTGGATTTCAGCATTACTTTAAATACAAAATTAGTTGTACCAATTTTGTTAATTTTCATAAAATACACATATATGTAAATGTTTTTTTAGTATACTTGGCATGAAATAAATGTATTTCAAATACATTTTAGTTCTTTTATTTTATTATTATTATTATTATTTTTATCATAGTAGGGCAGTTATGTAAATCTGAAATATTTTAGCAGCTATAATTATGGATGCATTCTCCAGCAAATTAATTATTGAAATATATATTCACTACCACTCAAAAGTTTGTAGTCTGTAAGTTTTTGAAAGAAGCTGCTTATGGTCACAATGTTTGCATTTATTATTTAATGAAAAATAGAGTAAAAACAGCTATGATATGAAATATTATTGCATTTAAAAACTATTTTCTATTTTTTTACATTTGAAAGCATAATTTATTCCTGTGATGACTAAGCTGAATTTCAAGAATCCATTACTCCAGTCTTTAGTGTCTTGTGACCCTTCAGCAATCATTCTAATATATTGTTCCCTTTTAGTCTTTCACTCTTGACTTCACATCTGTGACCGACAAACTGGGATCTCGCTTAGAGAGACCAATATACTTTGACTGTAAACTAAATGAGCCAGTGCACATTGGCATGTGAGGATTGCATCCAACTGCTGCTGATCTGAATTAGGCAGTAGGTTCAACACATTTAAAGATGCCTTTCCACCTGTGCGTTTCTGGATGCGGTCATTACCTGGCGCCAGGTGATGGTTACGATCGCTGCCAAACATCTCTGACAGCAAGAGCTGCAACACACACACACACACACACACACACACACACACACACACACACACACAAAACATATCAGTTCCAACATTGCTAACTTGACAGCGCAGTTGGGAGTCACAGTTAGAACTAGATATTATGGAATATTTGGATTGTGAATGAGAGAGGTAGGATACAGTAGCACAAAGTTCCATTTCGCAAACAGTTGAGTGAACAAGCCTTTAAAGTATACTCCTTTGTCTGTCTGTGCATTCGCTGTTCTTCTGCTGGCAGCCGGTTATCAAACAGCGTTGAATTGTTGCAGGCACCACCTTCTGGATTGGCGGGGAAATAAATTAGTCTCTCTAAGTAAAAATCCAATTAGTTGCTCACGGACATGAAGTCTCTGTTCCCTCCTTTGCTGCTTAATATTTTTGGGGACTTTTTTGATGTATCTAATACAAAGTATACAAATATAGCAAATAAAAATACAGAAAATATACTTTAAATACCAAAGAAAATATTAAATATTATCCACATTCAGTTGATCTTTAACACCATATTGTTTTTATATGTTAATCAGCAATGTAATTTTGATTAATTGATTTTGTTTATTTCAGGATAAAGAAGTGGTTCATGGATACTGCTGAGGAGAGACTTAGGATGCTCCGTAATGGTTCCTGTTCCCACCCTCTAGATCACAGTGATCATCTCTGCTTGGTGAGTGAAAGGCAAGTGTGCTCTAAAACATGTGGCATGCACTAATGAAGCAATAAAAGTCACGGCTGGGGGTGGGTTAACTGGTAAAGGGGGCTCAGGGAACCAGACCTAACAATGACAGCTGTGATAATTATGATGTTCTGACCTCACATATTCCCTGCACGTCAGATAAAATATAAACCAGATTAAATATCAGGACTTTGGCATGTGGAGGATGCACTTGCACATGTATGTGTGCATAAGTACCAAAATACATCATTATGGTAACAAGACCGGCTGTTCGTATAACCATCACGTCATCTTTTATGAACATGTGTCATGTTTAATGACAGGCAGATTGTCAATATCACAATTACGCTAGCACAATGCTGACTGGAAATGAGATCCATATACAGTAAATTTATTTTTGGCAGGCTGACCAGACCACCTTCATGAATGCCTACATTCCCTATGTCACTCCTGTTTCCTGCAAGTTTCCCCAGTGGCTTCATGATAAAATTTTACAATGATTTATCTGCTTGCGAAAAGCCCTCCCAAATGCCACGACAGAGGGGATAAGGATGAGGGGCAGTGCACTCTGACACCCCCTGGAGGCCGGGGTATATGGGGCATCTTTACCTCTGTCCAACAGCTTGAGTGTGTCTCCCAGTGGCAGCTGGATGGGACCACCAGCCACAGCAATGCCCACTCACCACATTATTCTGTAATGGCTGTGCAATGGGCTAACATTGAACTCTGAACCCTTAATGAAAACCACCTTGGCTCTGTCTCTATTGTACATTCCCCAAATTTGTCATTACCGGAACACTGTAATAATAATTTAATTAGATGGCTTATATTGACCTGTTAAGATATTACTTGGATCTAAATTGTAAATAAATATTTTTGCACTCAAAAAAATGACTCTTTGGCTGAACATGATTCTTTCATGGACAGTGGTTCCACATGTTTGTACCATGTTATTTGAACATGAATAAGCCAAGTTATAAGGACATGTCTACTTTTAGTTGGGTTTACTCAGTTTGCTTTAGTTCATCCTACATGAAATATCTGAGTAGAGATAATATGTTTACATCATGTAGAACCACTGTCCATGCAAGTTTAGCCAAAGTGTTATAAATACATTAGCAAGTAAGATATAACTTTTCTTTCCACATGATGATAGTTGTTTGCAGTATAAGGATGTTACTATGTGTACATCATGCACTAGCACTGTCATTAAAGTTGCTTTTTTTTAAATTAAGTATTTTAGACTTTCTTTTAACCAGGTCCTCAACCCAACCACAAGCTCCACACTTCACCACAATGGTAACTCGCACAAAATACACCAATATAATTGATTATTACAATTGATATTCTTTCAAAATGAAAACTTTATGTTAAACCAACGAGTGACAGTTTTAAGTCAGTTTAACATGACACAATCATGTTGAAATGAAAAATAGCCAAAATGGCATTAATTCAACATGAATTGTTCAGGTAAAGTAAACAAAACTGAAAAATATTTTTTTTTTATTTTATAAAAAACATTCTGAGGTAAATCAATAACAACTAAAATTTTACAATATTTAAATATTGAGGTTTGTTGTATTTTAAATCCAATCAAAGTTTATCATACTGATTTCAGAGTTAAGGATTCATTAGTTTGAATATACATTGAATTTTAACTTGCATACTGAAACACTACTAAAACCTACTAAAATAAACTACATAACTGTACTAAAAAGAAGTATTTCCCCTAAATACGAGGATTATGTGTTCCCTTTTTTCACTATCGAAACAATTATATGTTTCAGTTGTGACTGTCTCAAAGATGCTAATCACCACATGGTTAGCTAGCAAAGTATTGAGCAGTTATACACACATAAAAATTAAATGATATGGATTAACACCTAAGAGTGTGCTTAGTTGCAGTAAAAAGGTGTTCGGTAGTGATGTTGTTTGATTACACACAGATTTTTCAGACTTTTGAACACATTTATCTCAGTATGATGAAGCTTGTCTACTCACCCTTTCCTGATCACAAATGTAGGAGTGTAGTTAATTTCAGTCTCAGCCAATAGACTAAAACATGCTCTGTTTCAGTAGTAACATGAAAATGTGAGACATTTTTAAACAAAGTTTCATAATTAAAATACATTATAAATTTATATTTTTAACTTTACTTTTATAAGAACAAAAAATATATTTTTTAAAACAACAATGAAAAAGAAATAAAAAAATATTTAAATATAATTTTCATAAATTGAAATTTAGGGGTTAGGGTTCAGGACAGACACTTCCCCATTGAAACAAAGTAAGTTATGATTTAATTTATATTAAGCTTACTAATATTTTAAATATTATTATTGTTTCAATAGAGCAGTGGTTCCCAACCCTGGTCCTGGAGGCACCCCAACACTGCACATTTTGTATGTCTAATTTTTCTGACCTATCAATTTTAGGTCTTGAAGTGTCTGCTAATGAGCTGATGACCTGAATCAGATGTGTTTGATTAAGGAGACATGCAAAACGAATGGCCTATATACACTATGATTAAAAAACAAAACTTTTTAAGAAATAAATACATTTATTTAGCAAAGATGCCTTAAATTGATCAAATGTAGCAGTAAAAACTTTGACATTGATACCAAAAAAATAAAAATTATATTTAAAATAAATGCATTTTTTTTTTTAATTAATCTTTAATAAAAAAAATAAAAAATAAACTTTCTATTAATCAAAAAATTCTGGGGAAAAATGTTTCCACAAATAGCAGCACAACTCTTTGCAACATGGATAATAATAACAAATATTTTTTGAGCGGCAAATCAGCATATTACAATGATTTCTGAAGGATCATGTGACACTTAAGACTGGAGTAATGATGCTGAAAATTCAACTTAGCCATCAGAGGAATACATTTAGTTTTAACATATATTAAAATAGAAAACAGTAATTTTAATTTGTAATGATATTTTACAGTATTGCTGTTTTTTATTGTATTTTTGATCAAATAAATTCAGCCTTGGTGAGAATAAGAGACTTCTTTCAAAAACATCAAAAACTCTTACTGACCCCAAACTTTTGAGTCATAAAATTGATTCTAACTTTTCTTTATTGTGGTCCATT
>NC_068391.1:525423-548355 GCF_023724105.1 Carassius gibelio | reverse complement strand
TATCTCTAAATCAATGAATCTTTAAAAAAATCATTTATGCCCCTAGAGCAATGCCGTACAGTCACACAATGTCTGGACTGCACGAGCCTCTGTAACGTTGAAAATCACATCTCAATGCTGCCTTTTTTCACCAAGCCACTTGAGCAGATACTACAGTGTGTGCTTTGTGTCTCGAGCAGAGGCTATTAATAGTGCCATTCGAAGATTGTGTTCTCTATCTCTTGCACTCCCCCACACCTTTTCCATTAAGTTATTTCCTCACGTGACTCTGCTGACTGTTAGTGGGGCATATAAATCCGTAATCAGTCTGTCTTGCCAGCGCAAACACGTGTCATATTCCACATTTATTTATCTTTCCATTTTCCCCTTCATTGTTCCCCACTTTCACCTTCCCACGCGTAATAAACGGAAGCTACAGTCGCCAAGTTGCGTTTTCTCCCAGAAGGTGCTTGGCTTTCCTCAGACAGTCAGTTAGTCAGTCAGGCAGTCATTTTGGCCTGAGGCTATTTGCCACTGATCCCCTCTCCGACGTCCATTAACAAGAATCCGAGGCAGCAGACAAGGCACTGCTCAAGGATGCAGCCTCCCTGAAAAGACAGTTGCTCGCAGCAGGAGAGACAAGTAGACGAATGAATGAGCAAGATCTAGTCAAAGTCGGTGATAGAAATGTTTCCTGCTGTTTGTTTTGTGTCTTCCTTCCTGAGAGCTCATGTTGAGTAAGAAAACGCAATGCAAATCATAAGCAATGTATGTCAAAGGTGTTGCTCGTTGTCCTGCTCAGCTGTGAAAGAGATGCTAATATTCCTAATCACTTGCAATAAATGTTTTACGCCTGTCGCTGACACACATGTAAATTCTCTGGAGAATTTTTCTCTTTCTATCAGCGAGAAATTCTGACATTACCATCTTTTCTGTGACCTGAATGAGGAATATCATTGTGTCAACACAGACTGGGGTGTCTATCTATCCATCCATCCATCCATCCATCAAAGCTCAAAAAATGTCCTATTCCACTTTCAGACCTCAAACCTACTATAAACGCGTATATCCTCAAAAATTGGCAAGCCGAATGGGATCAGTATAGCACAAATAAACTTTACCAAATCAATCCTGTGGTTGGTTGAAAACATTAGCCTATGTCCATTTTTAAACTTGGTATGACCACGTTATCTGCACCATCTGCTGAATAGGCCACTTCAGATGTAGGTTTTGTTAATGGGTGAAGATGCTCTTTAATGCCTCTTATGCCAGAGTCCATTATCTCTGAAACATATTTTGAGGGACTGTGATATTTTGAACTCCTCTGGGACTCATTACTTTTCTGTTGATCCTTATTAAATTATTTTTAATGAAATGAAACCATATTTAGTTTCTTTTTTATATATATATATATAAAAGATAAACTTAAAAAACGTAAAATAAATTTGTTTCTGTCTACATTTCTTCCATTTTGTTTTTTTTTGACTGATTCACATATATTACATAACATAATGAGCAATTTGTATCCTTCAAATGAAATTTAGTGTCTACTCTGAGGTCTCTGTTTAGTTGGTTTTGTATGTTTTAAAAACATTTGATTCAAGTTGCTTCAGTCTATTGACATTGCTAAATTTTCTGTTTCTTGCTTCAGCTTAATGCATCTCCTCACAGTGCTCAGCCATGGTTTGACTCGACCCGGCATGTGTTGTCGTTGCTTTATTACGGTCATCATCCTTCTCCACGCTGTAATGAGGTTGTCGCAGAGTAAATTCCTGTCCTCCATGCAGCAGATAGATTCTGGCCCAGAGCAGCTGTTTCTGCTCAGCATGGAGAGGATTGTACACACTGCGAAAATGACTTCACTTATGGTCTTTTTGGCCTGTGCAGAATAAAAGATTTATCCCCGGACATACCTCCAAACCTGGATGTGTACTTGTGGGATGAGATTGACTGATGACAAAAACAGTGGTGGCATTCGTTCATGTCCAGCATTTGTGGTTATTTTTTTTTTTTGTTACCAAAAACATTTTGTTTTAGCAAATAATTTGTTGTTCTCTCCTTTTGTAATGACTATGGCTAAAGTTATACAGGTATGGAATGAAATGAAAATGAATAAATGTAAATAGAATTGCAATTTTTGGTTGAATAATCATTTTAATGGTACAGTAACAAAAGTATAGAGTCATAAGGGCGAAAACTTGGTGGAAATCTAATCTAAAGCTATTCAATTTAAAGTGTAAAACTAAATTGCTACCAAATGTTTGAAGAAATCAATAAGATCTTCTACATTAATGTTGTCAACTCCACACGGTCAGTCCAGCTAGACAAATGCCTTAGCTGGCTGAGCTCCAGCTTATTTATTATCATGACTATACAACCACACAAATCCTTTATCATCTTATGTATATTTGTGTTTTGAGAGATTGATTGAGCCATTTCCAGAGAGAGGTTTCCAGCTCTACCAGGATGGCTATGGAGATTTGATGGGCTAAATCAAATTTTCAATTGTGCTTTTTACAAGAGCCAGCAGCATGCATTAATTGTTCACTGTAGAGTTGGCCTCTGCTGCCATGGCAACTTCTGTTGTGGGCTCTATAGCCACACACAGCAACAGCCCAGCTGCTCCTGTGGCGATGACACTGTCCTGTCTGTCCATCCCATGTCACCATGGCGAGTCCTTGCTTGCATCTCACTCATTACTGATAGTGTCGCCAGAAGCAGGAACTGCCATTTTAGATATACTCTTGAATCCCAACAGTTTGGATCCAACTGTTTTAAAGTCCACCATAAATGGGCAACAAAGACAGAGAGATGCATGAGTGGATATGACTCACTTTGTTTTTTCTTCCTGCAGGCTAGCCAGCTTGGAGTGTACAGGGCCTTTGTGGATAATTACGAACTCGCAGTGGAGACAGCAGAGAAGTGCTGTCAAGCGAACACACAGTTCGCAGAGATCTCTGAGGTAATGCCTTATGGAGTGCTCAAGGTCTTGTTATTCTAATACGAGAACAGATACCTCTACCCCAAATCCCCAGCTTAGTTATTACCAAAGCAACCTAAGCTTCTGATTGGTTAGAAGGCATAGAATCCAGTAACATAGTTGATACCAATACCAGTGAAATGTAATTATTCTTGAGACCAATTTTGATAACAGCACAAATATATATATATATTTGATATGGAAATCCCTAATTCGGGCTTATTGTATTGGTTAAAGTTAGAAAATAAGAACGTGGAATTGTAGCCTCAACAACTTCCAATCAGATCTGATTCTGTGTCCTTGATGCATCCTGCCATCAAAGAGCCAGTAATTTTCAGCTTTTATGCGGGGCTTTACCTGCCGCACTCCTCCATGGGGTCACTCAGTGTGACTGATTAACCAGAGAGACCAGGATAGCAGATCTAAAAGTGGCGCTCAGCACTCTTCAGAGTTCAGCAGGAGATTTTATGCCTTGCTAAATGTTATAAAGAGAGGCTGTCTGGAATAAAATCTACATGATGATGCTCACTTCGTCCCACTTTATTCCCTCTACCAGCCGTTGTCATGCCAACTACTACTTCCCTTTACACTTTGGATATTCCTCCCTTCTAGCACCACTAAAGGCGAACATTAGGATAATTGTTTGTTCACACTGGCGGGGGTGGACAATTTCTAGTGGGTTCTAGAGCGTATTGCCACCAGTGTAAACCTTGCAATAGGAAACATTTACTTAGTGCATATGTAGATGAAATGTGACTGATTTATTCATTTAGTCTCTCCCAAAAGGGATTATTTCAATATACAGCCAGTAAAAGAGAGAAAACATGTATATACGTCATAACACTTGTACACAGTCAAGTACAGTATTTAACAGTAAGCTTTGTTTGTTTTTACATTTAATATTTGAACTATAATGTGCTATTTACAAGTCTGATAAGCTGCAAGGTTGGCAAAACCGCCGGCTAGTGATGCCAAATTAGCCGTTATTTTAATCATGACTGTGTAACAAGTTTTATGTGAACATAACCATCTACATAACCAGCTATCATTTGTTAGGAGAATATCTCCTATAATATGGTGAAAATAGTTGTTCTGCAATAGTAATCTGTTGTCCTTTATGGGATAACAGTTACCAGCCCTGCATAATGGTGTGCACGTCACAGGTTTATTGATCCTGGGTTTGTCTCTGATATCTCTGCAGAGTCTCAAGGTCAGGAGCACCAAGGAGTGCAAGGACCTCACAGCCAAATACTCACTGGAAAGTAAGAAACAATAGAACTGCATTCATTGTTTTTACGTGGTATTGGATTATGTGTTCATTATATTATCTGTAGTATTTTCATTGAGCTTAAGTGTTGCACATTTTGCTCTCAGCATGTAATGTCATTTCTTCTTTTAAATTCAGTTGCATAAAACCCGTTGAGTGGGTGTATTAGATAAGGTTTCAAACATCGCCATTTGAGCCTGCAGTATGAAAGTGGCTCTTGTGAATAATCGCCCACTGTGTGTGTGTTCTCTTCTTTTTTGTCTTTGCCAGCTCTGCTTTATAAACCAGTGGACAGAGTGACCCGGAGCACGCTTGTTTTACATGTGAGTCAACATTAGTTTATCATAATATTTTCTTTATTTCTTTTTATTCCATATCCAATTAAATTTGAAATCGTAGTGTACTTAGTCCAAAGGGCACTGCAAACAACACAGGGAACAAATGCACATTGATATATCACTTCATAGGACATGACTGTGCTGCCTTATTGAACGTTGCAGTTTCTCTCATTCATAGCAGTGCTTGTTCACTGACCCCGGTGTATATTGTAAATGGTCTTTGGTTTTGAATTGTTTTTTTTACTAGTTTTTGAATAAATCCATTTTTCGTTGAATTTTGTTTATTTTATACAGGATCTTCTGAAACACACACCTACTAGTCACCCAGATTACCCCCTTCTGCAGGACGCCCTCCGCATCTCACAGAACTTCCTGTCCAGCATTAACGAAGAGAGCACACCTCGCCGACAGTCCATGACAGTGAAGAAGGGAGAGGTGAGTGTAGAAACCCCTCCTTCCCTCCATCGTACCCCTCTCACTCCCTCAGAAGTCCTCCATCTTTTTAACGAAGTAGTGTTTGTCAAAAACATATTTTTAAAGGGCACAGAAATGTCAAAATTCCAGGTTGCACATAGTCCAGGTGCCCTGAAGCCATCCAGCCAGTGAGCTCCCATCAGGATATACAGCCAGTCATTTCCATCCATCTCAGAGCCAGCCCACCCTCTGCTCTCCATGAAAACTATCCTTGGGCGATTCTGCCTTCTCTCTTTTTCACACTAGCATATACTCTCTATCTCCACAGAGAGTTTATTCTATAAATAAAACATGCTCTATTTGTTACTGAACTCTTTGCTGCATTTGAGTTGTTTGTGCTCAGATCTAGTGGGATTTATTTTTAATCATCTCTTCAGTATCTGCTTACTAATACTCGAGTCATGATAATGTCATTTTTTAAAGGCGGTAAAAAAGCACATACCTTCGCTGACCCCAGCCAAGAAGATCACCCTTAAAGAGATCTTGGGAAGATACATTTGGTTTTTGACATGGAGAATCTTTGTGCCGCCCCCTTCATCGCAGCAATGTGGCCTCAGGAGAGTGGCAGATTAATTGTTGCTGTATGATTGATGGCGAGCAGTGCTTGCGTGTAATTTGCCTTAATGACCCACCTCGCTCTGTTTTGCAACTCATTGATTATTCATAATAGGCCATCTTGTGTGGAACAGGCTCCGCCTACTTCAAGTAAACTGTGAGGGAGAGTTTGCTACTACTCTCTACACCCCTCCCGCCTTACACCCTCGGGGCCAACTGATCAAATATTGATAGTATGTGCATGAAAGAAACTCATGGAAATCAATGTTGTTGTGGAGCTTATTGTCTTTCAGTAGAGTCTAAGAAAACACAAGCCTTAGTTTGCCTTCCTTTATAGTTTCTAGATGATTTAATAACCATGATTTCTTTTTTATCTAAGGCTTGCATCATTAATACCATTTCTCATATTGCAGGGACTTAAAGAGACCATGATTATTAAAATTTGGCATGTAGCATTCTAAAAATAGCTTAGGACACCTTAGAAATTGTGTATCTATATCCACATTATATATATTGGTTATCAGCCAGTATTACAGTTTTATTTTTTATTCATCAGTATCATGATTAGGATATATATTAGTGGTGGGCTAAATAACTAAATAACAGTTAATGCTATTTTCGGCGTTAACGTGCTGCGTTAACGTGAGACTCTTATCGGGCGATAAAAAAAATAGTGCCGTTAATCTATTCTTTAAAGTTGGGTTGGGAGCTGTGTCTATACTAAGCAAGCTATGATTACTTTCACCTTGATATTTTAGCGCGGATGTATACCTAGCCGAATCTGTAGGGGGCGGGAACGAGTCTTTAAACCTGTGTGTATGCCTACTGTGAAATTACCACATCAAACGTGACGTGCTAACATGGATGCAGCTAAGATGCCGCCGGGTTTGCTTCAGGGAATTAAAAAAAAAAGAAGCTTCCCAATGGAAACCTCGACAAGACGCACGCCTGTTCGACACATAATCCATCTGCAGTGCGAATGCAGTCCGTGTGCGTTACATATGTGGTGCTGAAGCATCACGGACTCATATTCATTATGCTTTCACGCAGGACGCCTTTGCAGTCCGCTACTCGGTACGTAAATGATCGCTCCTGGAATGCACTGACGGACCACAACCGCGTGAACGCTGGAATCCGTTAACATGGGTGCGTAAAAAAATACGAAATGCATACGCACTGCAGACAGACTGTGTGTGAAACAGGCGTAAGGTTGTTTGCACCTTGTGCAATGTGGAATTAGTTTACATCTTTCTCAAGCACTTTGTGATGGATTTTGGAAACAGGAAACTGGTCTGGTCCCTGGTCTAATGCACCACCTGGCTTGAGAAACCCATTCTAAAAGACTTACTTTTAGTCATTATTTTATTTGGGTAGCACACATATTCTGAATGCCTTTGGCAGAATTCAAATGAGCCATTTTAATCTAGATTAATGTAGATTAATTCCAGGATTACAGTGAGATTAATCTAGATTTTAAAAAATAATCTATGCCCACCTCTAATATATATATATATATCAGCTGATATTGGATATTTAATTTTACATGCTCACCCTCTCCCCCTTTTTTATATTCATAGTACCATCTAATGCTCATATTAATGCAGATTTTTTAAACAGATCTTTAAAAATAATTCAGTAATGCTTTTAAATGTTTTCTTAAGAAAATCTCGAAATGAATATCCATTTTTCATACTGTACATTAAATGTAGCATATTAAGCTTATCTATTTTGTTTGCTTGTAGGTTTTTTAGTGTTGTATTTTTTATTTATTTACACAAACTAGTATAGTTTTTTTTTAGCCATTCATTGGTTTCCTGTTATAACAAAAATAATTACTGGTTTATTGGCATTGGCTATAATTTGTATGTCATTGTATAATTTGTACTTCTTATTGTTTTGTTTTTTTTCATTTAGTTATTTAGTTCATTTAGTTTTTTAATTTAGTTCTAGAGATGCATCTAGCTTAAGTAGAGAGGTACAGTATGGTGCCCTAAGCTTACTTCTTTGGTTGATACAAATGAACAATGATCTCATTATTTAAGAGTAACTTCAGAACTGATATCAGTGGGCAGCTAGAAGCATTAACATGATTGTTCAGGTCATGGTTGCGTTGATTAGCTATGGGCTTCTAGTGTTACCCATTCTGGAAACTGGAGGTATGTGGGTGAGAGAGAGAAAAGAGATTCAGGGTGGCCCCAGAGGCCTGCACTTGCTGGGCTGAAGCCAGTTAATTAAAATGCAAATTAACCTGCCGATTTCAGAAAGCAGCTTTCACCGTCTGCCATACACTCGCACACAGCGATGTATGATGGGCTTTGTATGTAGTTGCTGCACACATGTGACATTGCAGACACACACTCATTCACAATGTAAATATGTATATGAAGTGTCTGCACTATGCACAAAAGGCACATAAACACAAACCAATCCAAACATGCTAACTCCTGAATATACACGTCAAACATATGCATACACAACCAGATGACCTCGGGCTCGTCGAAGCCACCTGCTCTGTTCAAAAGACTATCACAAACGTATGCACATCAACATACCACACACAGACTCATGTGATGAGCATTTTGCTTCTTACCTTTAGGACACAGTCCGTTGAGAGGTAATTTAAGCACATAAAAAATTACTTGATTCTTTTTGAACAATGTAACACAGCCAGGGATATGCTCATAATACTAATAAAATAAAAATATATTAAACATAATTTTAAGTAGCATGTTAAGAAGGCTAAACATGTGCAACCCAGAGGGTTTCTGTCTTAACCACACAAACACAAACAGTTTGAGCCGCTCAGTTTTGTAATTCTGAATGACTGTGTGTTTAATTTTCAGTGGTTTCAGTCTGTTTGTAGTGGGTGATTATGAGATATTGCTATTGTCATGTTTTTACTGGAGGCAAACTGTTGGAAAATGTCATCTGATGTGCTGAGACAGCTCATTTGAGCGTGTCCTCTTTTACAGAGAGGAAAAAGCACATCATGTTTGCTGTAGACTAGTAAGATACTGGTATAGATTTGTGAACAGTGCACAGTAGAGTACAACTGTTTGCGGAAGAAATTGAACTAAGAAACCAAGCATGTTTGTTTTTGGATATGTGTGTCTGTGCCTGTTCTGGAAATGTCAGTCATGTCATTGCTGATATATACGGTAGTGCTTTTTGAAATAAAACAGCGTTTAGTGTCTTCTGTTGGTTATATGTTTTTATTGTATTGTTGTTTGTTGAATAGAATGTATAAGGGAGTTAACCACTTATTAAGTAAAGTGAGCAGTTCCCTGGCCTTTTAGAGATACAAAGATCTTTTGTGCACTTTATGTTTTAGTCTGAAGTTAAGATAATATTTTTGCACTACCCCTTTGCAAATAAAATAAAATAATACACATGAACATCAAATTAACAACAATAATGAAATGATAAACATCAACAATTACTTTTTACCACGATTCTATATTTTATAAAAAAAAAACAACAACATATTTTCACCTTTAATAATAAATACTATAATTCTTTTTTTCTTTTTGCATTTAGATTACTAAGGCTCGCTAAAAGCAAATTTTTTAAAACCCAAAGCATTCAATAATGCTTTAAAATGTAATATTTTTCATACTATACATTGTAAAGTTGTGATGCCTTAATTGAATAATAGCTTGTGACAAAGTGAGATCTGCGAAGGTTCCTTCACTCACAGTGATGTCACCAAACACTGTTGTTTCATGTACATGTCGCCTTCCCTACTTTTTCCTCTTTTCTCTTTAGAAGAGTTCAGCAAGCAAGTTTTAGATAAGCTCTAGAAGTTGTATTCACTTCCTGCATGGTTCCCCTTTGAAACTGAACCAATATAATCTTGGTGGTGTGGGAGCATTTGGGAACATTGTGTTTACAAGGATCCCATTTCAGTATTGCTGAGTCTGATCTTTTGAGCCTTTTGAGTGGAGTCTCTTCATTCACTGCTGGATTCATCTGTCCTATTTTAAGACCGTAACCATCTACTTACTGAAGACCCCACACATTAATTACTGAGCTGAGGAGAAATGGGCACTGTTAACCGCTGATTGAACTGTTTGCATTGACTAAACAATGTAATTGCTCTTCCTGTTGGTAGAGATATGGAGAGAGGCTCTTTTCTCTCCCACTACACTTCTGTATGCAGAAAATGGAGCCATGTGGAATAAGAATCTCATTTTTGGCAGTGCCATAAGCTGAAATCAAGCCATTACACTTTGTTCTGGAAAAGCAATGATGCACAACATGGCTGGCACGCTGGGATTTTTGGAATGAGTATCCGTTGACTTACATCTATTCTGTGTCCCCAGCTACAGACAGCACATCACACACACAGTGCTGTGAAATTCACTCAGGCGTCCAATTATTCTTTTTTGGGTGAGTCAATGGCTGCGATGTTGTTGCATCAAAAATGAGTGGTCTTTGAATGTGGAGGTGAGTGGAGCCGGGTTAGAGCGTCTCACGATGAGATGCTTGTGATATCATCTTTTGTTTCCCCACTGCAGAGGTGACGTGTTGCTGTGGGAGCACTGATGCGTGACATGTGGCCGGAGGCTGTGTTATGCTCATATGTGTGTGTTTTCACACATTAACCACTGCTTAGGCTCATGGGACTATCACTTACCATATAATCTGTGGACAGGAGTTACCTGTTTCAAAATGTCCATTCAATTTTCTCATTTCATAAACACAAAGACTCATCAACACCAGCTCACTGCTCTTTTTTGAGAGTTAGAAAAATAGAGTTGGACCACCCCCTAGTGGCAGTTCTCACCAACATGTCAACATTTTTCTATTTGGCAGTATTACAGCATTACACTTGTTTATGTGTGTTTGTATGTATATATATGTGCGTGTGTGTGTGTGTGTGTATATATATATATATATATATATATACATATATATATAATTTTTTATATAATGTTTTTAAAGCTATGTCTGAACTGAAAATTGCCTACGTTGTTTTTGTGTATGACAGAACCGTCAGCTGCTGAAGGATGGCTTCATGGTGGAGCTTGTTGAAGGGTCTCGGAAACTACGCCATGTTTTTCTCTTTACTGACCTCCTGCTCTGTGCCAAACTGAAGAAACAGATTGGAGGGTAGGGACAATCTTCTCCTTTCATTTCTATCTTTCCATAATTCCGTCTGCCCTGTCATCTTACTCTCTTTCCATTGTTAAAAATGGACCAGTTCTACTCTCATTTACCATATAGGTATAGTTGAGTCAGATACACTTGTATTATTTTGACAACCTGAGCCTAACATTCTGGCTCTTCAGACCTGTGTGCCCAGTATGCACCAGCATCAGTACTCCATAATCAGATTTCAGGATGTATTTTTGCCTTGATATTCAATTATTTACCCCATCACCCCATTTCCCCCTTGTGCTGTCTATCTGCAGTAAGAGCCAGCAGTATGACTCCAAGTGGTACATTCCTCTCTCGGACCTCACTTTCCAAACAGCAGAAGAGTCTGAGCCCCTGCCTATCCCACAAGCCCCTGATGAGGAGCTGGATGCCATTAAGATCAAAATCTCGTCCCTGAGGAGTGAGATCCCGAGAGAGAGGGTACAGGATATTTTAGGAATCTTTTCACTCAAATTATCGTACTGATGATATCATTTGTAATAATTTTTGTAAAACTAGAAAAAGTGTGAAAAAATAGACCCCATTGTATGTATTCATGTATTTATAGTCTTATATTCATATGTACAAAAATATTAAGTTTTCAAAAAAGCTTTTTTTAGCATTAATAATAAGAAGAAATGTTTATTGAGTACCAAAATCATAATCATATTATAATGATTACTGAAGGATCATGTGACAATTCAGCTTTGCTGAAAATTCAGTTTTGCCATTGCAGGAATAAAATATATTGAAATAAATATAATAGTTTTAAGTTGCTGGGATTTATTTGTAGCAATAGCCTAAAAAGCATTGAATGGCTCAAAATGTATGATTTTTCTATGCCAAAAATCGTTAGTATATTAAGTGAAGATCATGTTCCATGAGGATATTTAGTCAAAAATATATATAAATATATATATAAAAACTTAATTTTTGATAGTATTATGCACTGCTAAGAACTTAATTTAGACAACTTTAAAGATGATTTTTCAGTATTTTTTATTTTTTTGCACCCTCAGATTCCAGTAATTGTTGTATCTCAGCCAAATATTGTTCTGTCATAACAAACCATACATTAATGGAGCGCTTATTCAGCTTTCACATGATGTTTAAATCTCAAATTTGAGAAATTGACCCTTATGACTGGTTTTGTGGTCCAGGGACAAAATAAAACAGCTATTTTAAACTGTAATAATATTACACAGCATTACTGTTTTTACAGTTTTTGATCAAACAAATTCAGCATTGGTGAGCATGAGACTTCTTTTAAATACATAAAAAATTCACCAACCCCAAATTTTAGAATGTAAAACTTCTGAAATAGCGTATATTTGGCTGTAAAAAGCTGTGTCTCAAAACCTTCTGAACTAGATGCATTCAGAAGTTCACGAGACAGCTCTCTAGATTACTTTTTGCTTGTTGCCTCAACAGAGGACCATCAAAGGTTCAAAGGTTATGGAGAGGCTGAAAAAGAAGCTGTCGGAACAGGAATCGCTACTGCTGCTGAACTCTCCTTACATGCCCCTCAGAGTACACAACCGCAATGGAAAGGTAAGAGCCAGTGATTCACAGCCTTTCTGTCCTATCAGATTTTCCTCCTCACACTCCTTTTCAACATTCCTGATCATGCTCACAGTCCATGTCCGTTATGCATTTCAGAGCTACATTTTTCTGATCTCATCGGACTATGAGCGTGCCGAGTGGAAGGAAGTGATCCGAGAACAGCAAAAGAAATGTGAGTAGCATTGTCACTGAAATCAGCAATAGAACAGGTGATAGTGTTTTTTTTTTTTTTCAACTGAACACTTGCTCATTTTCCAGGCTTTAAGACCTTCAACCTGACATCCATAGAGCTTCAGATGCTCACCAACTCCTGTCTCAAACTCCAGACGGTCCATCAATTACCCCTCACTGTCAATAAAGAGGGTAAGAAAGTTGCACAGGTCTACCAGATAAGATGAAATCAAAACAGTTTACAATCTTATAAAAGTTTTTCAAGATTTCTTGTGTATGTTTCTTTAGTGAACAAAAAAAGGGTTAAATCAAAATAAAATAGATAATATTTCTCTTAAAACAATCTTTTCTTTTCAATAATGTCATGTATTAACAAACTAATGAAATTGCAGAGAATATTATTTGAATTTAATAATATTTTTATTATGATGATGATGATTGTATTGTATTGTAATTATTATTATTTTTATTTAATTCTAATCATGTTTTGAACAGTTTTCTCTACTTTTTTCTCCGCCTGTAGAGGATGAATCTGCTGGACTGTACGGATTTTTGAATGTAATTGTCCATTCTGCCTCTGGACTTAAACAGAGCTTAAGTATGTGTCTCTTTCCTTCTTCCTCTCTGTGCTCTATTCAGAGTTCATGTACACATTTACTTGTCCTAACACAATGTAAAGAGCCAGTATCTTACCTTTTCCCTTTCTTTAGATCTGTATTGCACATTAGAGGTGGACTCCTTCGGCATCTTCGTGAATAAAGCCAAAACAAGAGTGTACAGATACACCACAGAACCCAAGTGGAATGAGGTAATCCCATGTGCCCGTCCCTGTCTATACACCATCAATACCAAAAGACCTGCCTGCTGAAATACTCTTGAAGCATTCATTCTTAATTAAGAGCAGCAGAAGCGAGGCCATGTGGAATATGGAGGCCTTCAAGACAAATTATATTACATTTTAATTAAGTGCAATTACAATTCTCAAAGTATGGAGGGGAGAAAAACGAGCAAATGAGGCTTGGCAGGTGTTAAGTCTATTCAAAAGTGCCCTTTGAGTGTTTTGTGAAGCAAATTCAGAAGTTTTTAATTATTATTATTTTTTTATATAATAATGTTGTTTTTATATATTTTTTAAATTTATTAATAAAATAAATTATGGTAGCACTTTATTTTACAGTCCTGTTCCCCATGTACATACTATGTACATATTATAGTAATTACAATAACTATGTAATAACTAGGTACTAACCCTGAACCTGAACCTACCCCTAAACCTAACCCTACCCCATGTAGTTACCTTGTATTACCAGAACTTTCTTAGATAAATACACTGTAAGTACACTATAATTACATGTAAGCACACGTACTGTAAAATAAAGTGCAACCTAAATTATTATCCCAAAAAGATGTGCTCAGTGTAGCTGCTATGTATATGTTTGTTATGTGTATTTGTTTTATATGTTCTGGGTAATGTAGTTCTTCTGTATTGTTTCTGCCACAGGAGTTTGAGATTGAGTTGGAGGGCTCCCAAACATTACGTCTACTGTGTTACGAGAAAAGCTACAACAAAGCTAAGATGAACAAGGAGGATGGAGAGAGCACGGACAGAATTATGGGCAAAGGCCAAATCGCGGTATGATCTTTACTGAAAAAAACATTGTAACAAATTTGGAAGTTTTATTTTAGTATTACTGTTAATATTCTGAAATAGTTTATATATATATATATATATATATATATATATATATATATATATATATATATATATATATATATTTAGTTTAGTTTAGGTTTTATTCATTAGATGTGCTTTTTGTCACCATTTATTTTTCTTATATTTCTATTTAGATTTATTTAAATTTAGTTTAAGAAATTATAGCACTTCAATTTCTATTTCAGTTTATTGCTAAGGCAACATTTTTAATTTTCATTTTAAGTCTTTCATTTGGTATTTTTATTTTATTTCAGCACATTGCAATTAGCGAAAACGATTTTTAATCATTTTAGTTTTAGTTTAACAACACTAGTTGGTACCACCCAGGCTCTTACTATATACATTTTCAACCAAAAATGGAGTATAATGAAATGAGAATGGTCGACGAGTCAACCCAACTAGTCCAATTTTCATTTTAATTAGCATCTATAAATCGATGAAATGTCACAATCTTGCCTTGTGGTATTGACTAAACTATTTATACAAGACTTATTAATGATTCACACAACCCACTTATAAGCCCTTTTTACAAATCCCTACTGGTTTACAGTTTATTTGACTTGTGAGCATAAATTTGCTTGGCTCATGTGAACGGTTGTGAGCTAAGTGTCATTCTCCATCTGGGCCCACACTCCGGTCAAAGGTATATCTGCTCCTATGAGAGACTCAGTCACCGATGGGGACTGGCCTTTATATCCCAGACATTTAATCTGCTTTTTAATAGGTAGGGTGTTATTCACTCTGCCCTGGCTTTTTAGGCATCAAATCATCTATTATTTATGTGACCTGTCTAAAAATGTCACACTCCAAACAACGTCAGATCAGCTGACCTATCAGTCCCCTCCCTAGAGAGTTTTGTGGGGTCACACAAACAGCACAAAATTATTTTCCCTTACAAATGACTGCTTGTAAAGTCTAGGTCTGGTTGCTTTTGGTTTCAAAGCGTTGGTTGATGTATTGTGGGGGAAAGGGGGAAGGGATTAGGGGGCTGTGCTATGATCCCTCTAAAGTCCGGAAAGCAGACTTGTTTTTTTGCCATCTAGTGTATCATTGCATAAAGTCATTTTTTTCATGTTTAATGAATAGAATGTATAAAATTCAGAATTTTATATAAATTCTTATATAAATTATATAAATTTTTATATACATTTTTTTCATCATGAAAAAAGATATTTTGTTTTAAATTGTTAGCTATTTTAGTTAGCAAAATTTAATTTAATTTAATTTTTATTTTTGTAAATGATAACAGTACTGCATGGCAGCAGAATAAACTTGAGATGCTCTGATTGGTGCACTGGACATTAGTAGCTGTGTTTGGGTTGGGGCAGGGCAGCTTACGCAGCCTGAGGTAAGTCAAGGGATCATCTATTACGAGCTGGAGGTGTGGAAATAGAAAGTTACGCAGACTTACAAAAGGAAATAAGATAATTAAGTGAACAGCAGTAGATTTGGGGATTCTCAGAGAACCTGGATGAATCATTAATATCAGCATTTGCAGTGTACAGAGTAATTGGATCACTGTAGCTCAACGCTTGCTCCGGACCAAGGATTTATTCTTCTTAAAAGAGCTACGGTACTTACTGTAAACACTTCATCTGATATTGAAGACCCTCTACGTATATTATTTGAATGGAAGACTTCTGGATCAGCCATGGATCTTTTTAGAACTTTTTATAACCTTTAAGGATCTACAAGATACAGATCACACTACATTTGAAGGGATTTCCAATTCCAGCTGAAGATCTCTGCTCAGTCGTAGATACGGTGGAGATGAGTGAAGAGTGGATAGTACTTGATGAGGAGAGCAGGAGCTGCTGTCCACCCATTGAGGACTGTGATGGGGGGCTGGTGAAGGGTGTGGGGGTAGATATCTCCACGCAAACTGCCCCGGCAGGCAAAGGAACAAGGTTATGGGGCCTTGTACAAAATGTCTTGCACAGAAGAAAGGTAAAGTGAGGGATAAAATGGAATGAAGTTGTTCATGTTGAAAGTAAATGGTTTAAGTCACTTGCCAGTTTAACAGTTGTGAATGGGTAAATGGTTAAAGTTATGACAGCAGTGTCTTGCAGTGTGACATGCAATACTTCAAAATATTTATTAAAAAAATAATTTATTATATATATATATATATATATATATATATATATATATATATATATATATATATATATATAAAATTTGTATATATTATAACTTTTATTTATAATTTTTGCCACTCATGTCAGTATTCTCCTTCGCACAGAGATGTATCATATAAAACATATATGGTAATAGTAATAAAGGTTAATTAATATTGCATTTTTGTGTGTGTGGGTGGGTTTTCCTATGCCAGTGGAGCTCTAACGCCCTAAGCTGGCACTGGTGCGTGGCCAAAGCCCCAGTTCTCACTCTTTCTCTCTCTCTGCCCTGTTGACATACAGGTTGTATTGACTGAGATGATGAGATTAGATAGCAGAGCAGGATCAGGCCTTACACGAGACCATATGGAGATTAGGCCAGGATGAGGGAAAGGAACACGCTGAACTTGGCCCACTCCAGATGGCCCCACGTTTGCTTAGAGGGGTCAGAAATTGGCTGGTGATGTGCAAAACTGCTGTATAAGGAGAAGTGGCAGTATTAAAAATTTTTGTAACGGATGAAGACGTGTGGTCAATCCAAAAGCCCTCTGGATCTCAGCAAAGACAAATCTTTGTCTTGGAAATCTTATTGTATTTTATATTTATTCGTCTTGTTTGTTTGTTTTTTTATCCAGTTGGATCCACCGATGCTCCAGGGTAAAGACTGGCAGAGAACAGTCATACCTATGAATGGGGTAAAAGCATTCACATCTGTTCCTCTGCTGTAATCCTACCATCCATCACTCTTAATTAATAATTGTACACCTTTTTCTGAAGATTGAGGTGAAGATATCCATGAAGTTCACCAGCCGTGAGTTCAGCCTGAAGAGAATGACTTCACGGAAGCCCATGGGTGTCTTTGGAGTAAATATCTCCACAGTGACAAAGTGAGTAAGCACACAGTTTAAATGAAGATAGACAAAGACTAGAAAATTATTTTTGTTTTTTTTGTTTTGTTTTATAAAAAGGGAGTTTAAAGGGCAAACATTTTGATGCTGCTTTTTTTAGGGATTCATTGTGTCAAAGAAAATTTGAATAAACAGTATAGAAAATAGTTAATAGTATAGAATTCTATGAAAATAGGCTTCATAGAATTCTGCCCTTTTTGTGCAGTGTTTGTGTTCAGATTTGATTGACAGTAATGAGGATTGTCTATAATGAGCTTCCTAATGGGTTTAAGGGCAGAACCAATTAATGCTATAAAGACGACATGACAACACCAATACAGATGCTCAGACCCTAACATGTGCATCAGAGGTCTCTACCCTGGCAGCACCTACCGCTGATTAATGTAAATGAAAAGGAATTATTCTGCTTAATTTCCAAGCTGTTCTTTTCCATACAATGAAAATGTACAGTGAACACAGACTGTCAATTTTGAAAAGCACGAAAACTTTTCTGAAACTGTGATAGCTTCATTTGAGAGACAGATACAGTTAAACAAATTCAAACCATACTTTTCAAATCTCATCTGCATATACACTCTTGTTTTGTTTTTAAGAATTAATACTTTTAATCAGGAAAGATGCAGTAAATTCATCAAAGTAGACTAAAAAATTTTTTTATGGTTTCCACAAAAAATGTTAAGCTGCACAACTGCTTTTTTATACGGAGCCCCGCACATGACATGCAGGAAACAAATGGTAGGCTAAATCGTGTGCACTATTTACTAATTCGTTCCCTCAATGTACTAAAACGTGCACACGATTACTATAGCATTCCCTCGATTTACTATTGCGCTCACTCGATTTATAAATTGTGTGCACTATTTACTAATTCGTTCCCTCGATTTGCTAAATCGTGCGCACGCAATAGTAAATCTCGGGAACGCAATAGAAATCATGTGCACGGTTTAGTAAATAGAGGGAACGAATAAGTAAATCGTGTGCACAATTAATTTATTTTTTCTTGCATGTCATGTGAGGGGCTCCATATTTTTAACATTGAGCATAATAAGAAATGTTTCTTGAGGTAATATATTTGATAATGTAATATTTATGTAATAATTTTAATGTATGTGAACACAAATAGTAATTGTGGAATTAAGATCATATGTTTAAAATTACAAATGTTACTTTTTGTTTATCCAATTTTTACTGAATGGAAGTAAAAAAAAAAAGTAGTCTTTGTTTGGGTCTCATCATCATTAAAATCAAATAGCTGGTCTTGTGATACTGGTATTATTTCTTGTCTCAGACGGGAACGCTCTAAAGTGCCCTACATCGTCAGACAGTGTCTAGAGGAGATCGAGAGAAGAGGAATGGAGGAAGTGGGCATCTACCGTGTCTCAGGAGTGGCCACTGACATTCAGGCACTCAAGACTGCCTTTGACACCAGTGAGTGTCAATCAGACCTGTGTTTTTTTACATTGAGTAATGACAGACAGATCCAGTCAGGCAGTTTAGTTGCTGATCTCTCTCTCTGTAACAGATAATAAAGACGTGTCAGTAATGATGAGTGAGATGGATGTGAACGCCATTGCCGGAACGCTGAAGCTGTACTTCAGGGAGCTTCCTGAGCCCTTGTTCACCGACGAGCTCTACCCTAACTTTGCAGGAGGCATTGGTTCGTCAGTTGTTTTTACTTGGAAAACACATTGCTAAATATTGAGCAGACTTCGCTTTTTGAAGGTATAACTATGTTGCTTATGTCCTCGTTTCTCTGCAGCTCTTTCAGACAGCGTAGCTAAGGAGAGCTGTATGCTGAATCTCCTGCTTTCTCTCCCAGAGACCAACCTGGTCACCTTCCTCTTCCTGCTGGATCATCTCAAGAGGTAGACAAGACGCTGATGACTTTTGACAGTGTTCTAAGAGGCTTAACAACAAGATAGACGTATTTCTGGATCAAAACCCAATGTTTTTGGAACATTCATACATAGCTGTATGAATTTAAGGGGAAGGGTTAATAATATGATTGGCTGATAGAAACGTTTCTGAAACATGGTCATATTGTATTTTTTTTTAAGAAATATCAAGTTTAATAAAAACTCTTCCCCTCAAATTATCATTGCCTTTATGCAAAAAAATAAAAAAAATAAATACATTTTCTAACAAAACTAATTTCTGTATAACATAGATTCGTAATAGCAAACTGGATGCATTCATATACTGATCATCTCACTTTCCTGTCTTCCTGTTCGTTCTCTTTTTGTTTCTAGGGTTGCAGAAAAAGAGAGCGTAAACAAGATGTCTCTTCACAATCTGGCCACCGTGTTTGGGCCAACCCTGCTACGACCTTCTGAGAAGGACAGTAAAATCCCCACTAACCCCACACAGCCTATCACGATGGGGGACAGCTGGTCACTGGAAGTCATGTCACAGGTACACATTTAGACCTATTTTCAGCATAGACCAAAAGCAAGGACAAGATGTCAAGCACCATTGAAAATCATTTAAATGTGTCTCGGTTTGTAAAAACAATGGAAAACACATTTACAGTAATGCACTAATGTTTTATCCATTACACGTCTCCTGAAATTTTGATAATTCTGTCTTCTTTCGTTCTGTAGGTGCAAGTTTTGCTGTATTTCCTTCAGCTGGAGACCATCCCGACGCCAGACAGTAAGAGACAGAGTATCCTGTTTTCCACAGAGGTGTAAGGGAATCCTTATTCCCATTGTAAGTCTTATACCAGTGGGAGAGGGAGTAAGCAAGCATGTCCACCCACTGGGTATAACGGACACTGGAATGCACAAGAGCAACTCCACCTGAGCAAAAGCAGGAGTGCTTTGCCTTTTGCGCTTTTTTTCTAGCTGTCGCCACTAAGGGGCAAAGCAACCCTTTTAAACGGTGAAGAACTCGACATACTCCGAGCACACCTTAAATATTACTGAACACTCCATGTGAACCGCCAGTTTTCCTCTGAACATCAGTGTCCGTTCAGCACCTTTGCTTTTGATTTAGTGACTCCTCAGATCCCTGAGCACGCTCTTGTGTCTGGTCATTCATATCAGCCGGTGACAGTGAAATCGGTCTCTTCTGGCTTTTTGTGTTTGTCCTCATTTCACCTGTCCCCACTGGTCACTGATGCTCTTTCTGTGCTGCTACAATTCAGTATCCAGCTCCAAACCATTCCAGATTTTGGATCCTTTTATATGATAGATAATTACATGGCATTCAAAACGTAGTTCTTATTGCAGACTCTTTAAAAAGTCAAATGGATAGTTCCTATTAGTGTATGTCGATCATTTAAATGACTTCATTTTAAAAGGATTTCTTTGTAGATGATGATGTTTGGTTTAGTTATTGTCAGTGTTGATGTGATTCTAATTTAAGATAACATTGAGAAACAAACAAATTTGAGATTTATTTTTTATTTTTTTAGCCCATACCTCTCTATGAAGCAATATTTAAGCATTCATGAGTGTGTTTAAAAACAAATTCTACATGTTTCATTATGCTTTCGTAGTCGTAAGATTTTTCTCCCTCATATTTTGGGAGAGCGGGAAGTACATTCAATGTGTTTTTCTTTATTCTGTTTTTTTTTTTTTATGTAATATAGAATAATTATTATTTATTTGGGGACAGATATCAACAGCAGTGTCTTTCCAAAGTACGTCTATGTTTATCGCTAACTTATCCGTGTTACGAAGTACTGTAGATTCCTTACATATCCTCTTGTCTTTTTGAATCTTTTCACCATTTGAAATGCTCAGAGGATAGCACACAACATTAGCGTTTCCCCTGCCATATATATCTAGTGTTGAGAGATGACCAAACGGAGAGGTTTTTAGCTTGCACTAGTCTTTCACATCTGCTCTCTCTCAAGCTTCACAGCACACTGTGGTTTATGTCTCACTGAGAAGCATACAGCAGTGCCTCTCTGTCTCAGCGGAAGACATTAAGGTTAAAAAAAACAACAACAACGCTGTATATAGCACAATCTTATTCTTGAATCCCGTCAGATGGTTTAATGAAGGAAGGGTTAATAATGGATGCAGTACAGGTATTTTGTCTTTATAGCAATTCTGTTCATTTTATCAGTAAAAATGAATGCTCTTAAGCTTATTTCAGTTAAAGGTGCTTTAGTTACTTTATTTAACATGCAGGCATGTTTTTTGATTTAAAAGTGTTTTTAATGTTTTGTTTTTTTAAGTTTGATAAGTGTCTGTGCGTTTTGAGATGTAACGTTATACCAAATTCTGGCTACTGTAGAAGGATTTTGAAGACTGTCATAGATACAAAAAGTGATGCAGCAGTTGAAAAGGAATCGCTGTTAAACCACCATCTAACTTTATCATTAACGTGTGCAGTAAAAGTGTGTCTGAGACTTTTCATCTTGTCTGTCCTCTTTCTTGATTGTTGACACTAAATGTACATTTCCTGTATCTTGCACCTGTCCGAACTGAATTCAGCATCACATGTGGGTTTCTTCTGGAGATATCCCGCTTTTTGTAATATAAAGCTCTTGACATCAAACTGTGATCTACTGCTATCAGAAGGCATTAGGTGATTCAAAGCATTCCCGTTGAGTGAATTGCTTATTTAATGTGCTTTTTTTTTGATTGTTGAATGTTACTGGGTTAGGAATATTGGACATAATGGGAGTGATACCGCGCATGATGTTTGAGAAGTGGTGTTACTTTGCACTGCACATAGTTTAAAGACTAATGTGATTTAAATTTCTTATAAACGTAATGAGATTGTATCACACAGTAGGAAACGTCTACAAGCAAATTAATCACATCTTCTGAAGTCTTGCATTTTACATTATAACCAGATTTATTTGTATCCACAAAGTACAACAGTTTTGAAATGATTGGTCATGAAAGCACCGCAAGGGTCTATTTGTGTCGTCCATTGTAATGTTATGATGATTTATGTTGAAACCTTGCCTTTAAACACATGAAGACATGCTGGACAGCCACCGGGACAGGCTTTGGATGCTCTCCTTTTTTCCCTCTTTTAAGTTTTTTGTCACTATTTATTCTTGCTAATACCTTAATGTTCTGGTTATAGGACTGTTCTAATAGATAAAGAATTCTGGAGACTGAAATGTTTGGAAGGCATTTGTGGCCTATGTTTATACACAAAATGTTGAATAAAACCTCCTGTATATGAATACCTGCTGTTTCAAGTTTTTTTTTCTTGAACTGAGATTGTATCACACAGTGAGAATTTTTTTTTTTTACACATTATAGATAGTACAGTAGTTTGATTTAATAATTTACTTTTTTGTGTGCATGCATTTTTACGGAAGGACATGCTTTGAAACGCATTCGACTGTATTGCACATATGTAATGTTCCTATGTGTCCACATGGGGGCAGCACAGCTTCGCTCCATTGTGGTAAACAAGCTCTATTAACAATCGACTAATAGCAGACGAGTGCTGGCAGAGAGGTGATCTGGATATTGTTTGTTCTACTCATTTGACGAACTGCTTTTTGCATACAATATAGAGAAACACTAACATTTCGACAACAATGCAGTAAAACTCGCTCTTCCTTTCCTCCCCCTTCTTCCTCTCTTTCGTATTTAGCGTTTCTCATGATGTTTACCTCAGTTACGTTAAAAAAAGTCTCTATAAACTCGTTTTCATCAATGTTTACATGCTAGATGTTGTCTTATAGAACACTGTCCGGTATAGATAAAGTGAAAAACACTTGTTCAGATCACATGACTTTTCAAAAACAAC
>NC_068391.1:501594-524923 GCF_023724105.1 Carassius gibelio | reverse complement strand
AGAATTTGAAAAGATAGAATTTGATATTTTATGTACTGTATGCTAAAAATTATAATGCTGTCTTTAATTACTCATCGTCATGTCGTTCTTAACTAATAACACATCTGTGACATTTTTACGAATATTCTACCTGCTATTTTTTATATAGTGAAAGTGAATTGTGACTGGGGCTGTCAAGCTTTCAAAATCACACAAAAGAACCACTATATGGTAAAAAGTGGTCCATATGACTTGTAGAGTATATCCAAAGTCTTCTGGAGCTATACAACAGTTTTGTGTGAGAAACAGAGTAAAATCTGTCATATTTGGCATTATGTTTACATGCACCAATTATGGCCTTATTGCTATTAAATTGGTGAGGTAAACAGTCCCATTGTTCAAATGTCCACAGATGTCCACTCAGTGCATGATTTAGTGTATCTTGATTAATCTGCTTTATAAGCATGCATGTAATTAAGGTTCTAATTTATTGCAGGGAACACCCCTTCCTCTGAAAGATAAGATGAAGCCTTAGAGAAAATTATAATGCACACTTCAGAATGGAGATTGCATGCTAATAAAATCGGTGTTTCAATGGCAGTTCCATCTACACTGGCCTGTTTTTTAAAGCATTTTTATTTTACTCTGAAGTCTGCAGTCCACATTAGTGTCAGAACAAGTTCACCAAAATTTAAGAACGCAGTAGAAGCCATTCAAAACAAGTCATGTATTTGCATTCCACTATGCTACATTTCAGTTGTTTTTCTGAGTAAACATGCACTAGACAGACCTGTTTGAACGTCGTTCTTGTGCCTCACATCTTTTGGAGCATCTTGCACGTGACACTGCTTCTAAAAACATGTTTCTCAAGTTAAAAGAAGTTTAAATGAAAAGCAAAAACATATTTCTAGACATTCTAATGCCCTGCATGTTTTTGAATGCAAAAACATGTTCTGTCTATTCAGCTGCACTGAAAGGACACAATGAACATTTCCAGGGTCCTTGGAACCAGGAGTCATAATAGTTTGGTAAACATCTATAATCGTGAATTAAAACGTAACAAATAAATATTTTGCATTCTCATTTGCATTTTATGACTTTCCAAAACAGGAAAATAATATAGAAAAAATTATTTTGTTGGTTAAAATAGAGAAAGATGTCAAATTTGCCATCACTCCCTCAGACTTAATGCAGCAGTGTTAACTAGATTTATGTTATTTAATGCCAAGGTAAGAAAACACAAAGTGTATTGTTATAAATGTACATTACCTTGAAAAAAGTCTGTAAAAAGAGTCCAGTATTTATGTATGAGAGTTTGGGGTCCATATATACACAGAACACTTGAGATGTGAGATGTGAGAAGTGAAAAAAAGTGTTTTTAAGTTTAAATAATAAATTTAACTTATGTGTTTTAGAACATGTTTCATGAGTAAGGCAATACCCCAGGTCAAAGACATCTGTTTACCACACATTATAAATTTTACATTGTTAAAGCTGCAGTTGGTAACTTTTGTAAAAATATATATTTTTTACATATTTGTTAAACTTGTCATTATGTCCTAACAGTAGAATATGAGACAGATAATCTGTGAAAAAAATCAAGCTCCTCTGGCTCCTCCCAGTGGTCCTATTGCCATTTGCAGAAATACATCGCTCCTGTTAAGAAACAACCAATCAGAGCTGCGGTCCGTAACTTTTTTTTGTGTCCAAAGTATACAAAATGTATATAATAAGCCAGTACAATATGAATCCATTTTCCAAACCGTGTTTTTAGCCTGTCCTGAATCACTAGGGTACACCTATAATATTGTTTATATTCGGACTATTTTAGATTGCTTCGGGGATACCGCGGCGGAGTAACCCAGTACCTTTGTGATTCTTCATAGACATAAACAGAGAGAAGTAGCTCCGGCTACAATGTTCTTCCGCAAGACGCAAGCAGTTCTGTTTATTAACCGCTAGAGCGTCAAAAGTTACCGACTGCAGCTTTATAAACATGCTAGTCGGATATCTATGATCATTGCACTTGTGTTTGATATCCTGTGTTCAATTTTTAATAAAACCCCATTCTAAAAAAAAGGACTCTTCATACCTTGTTTTTTCATTCCCTACATCTCCCCGATAGCTTTAATTTTTAACTGTGTAAATCACACCTGAAAAATCATTTAAATCACCAAGAACAATTGCTAGAGAAGAGTAGCCAGTTCCAAAAAGGACATAAAGCTTTGCTTCAGGCTATTTGAATGACAAAGCCTGATCAATTAGAAAATAGTTTCTGAATGAATGTGCAATTAATACAAACAATCAAAGGATACGTATGGGATTTAAACTCAACTGTTTGCTAACCATATCCTCATAAAATCCTCTCTTGTTAAATTCTGTTAGGCCTGTATCCAGACCTATCAAACTACTGAGTTCAAATGAATTAATCCATGCCTGTGGCTCCGCTGTGAATTGGCAGTTTCAGCTCATAAATGTTAAACAGACAGGCACTGTCTTTATATAACCTCTTTATCTCACACTCGATTAGGACAAACAAGTTAGAAGGTAAGAAGTCAGTTAAGATGTAATCAGGAAAAGAGAAATGCCTTGATTACAGAAATATTAATGTAACCATCATTAACATATTCAGAAGTAAAAACGTTTGCCTCTGGAAAAAATTTGATTGCTCAATATTCCTCTACAGTACCAAGCTGAGCTGACATGATCAGATGACTTCTTGCTTCTTATGTACAATTCGGACTGAAATGCACAGGATCTGTATTACTTTAGCACTGAACATCAATGTCATTGTTTTACCGATTTTCAGTGATATCCATAGACTTTTCATCAATACCTTTTCATGATCCTGATGGAGGAATGAATTGAAGAAAGAAAGAACACAAAAGGACATTGGAAATGGTTAAATCTAGCATTTTTATGCAAGCCCATGCCTAGTTATGTATGTAAGTATGATATATTAAGATATAAAGCTAACATCAGTCTTCACTGGTGTTTTTTTATTTAGATGTACAATTGTCTTCATCTGCCTCATAAATATTGTCAGTATGCTTTGCTGATTATCTGGCAGGAATTTAAGCTGACATTTGGAGTGAGCAAGCCAGTTATTTTAGAGGCAGCTCTCCACAATGAACTGCTGACATGATATAAGAGAATTTAGCAGCATCCCATCATCCCATAATTCTCTGTGCCATTTATAATTGCAGAAAAATCTTCTCTTAAAGACACAGTGAGCAGAAATTGCAGCTATCTAAGTTGAAAGAAACTTAGCATCATAGCCTCTAATTGAGGTCTTCTATTGTTGCTGGAAAAGAGCACCCTGGTGTTTATCTTCTTTTGTGTTTGACAAAATAAAGTAACTCAGTCTCTATTCATAGGAAGGGGAAGACGAATAGTGATTGAAAAAGATTAAAGGAATATATATATATATATATATATATATATATATATATATATATATATATATATATATATATATATACACATAGTATCCTTTTTGCTGTGTAGAACAGAAAAGTGAATGATTGGAAATTAAAATGAGCTTAGACCACAGCTAATTCATTTAGCAACAGTTAGCCATCTTCTCTGTGGTCTCTTGTGCCTGCTCTTTCCTTCTTTCCTTGCTCGGCGCCGGCAGTGAGAGTGGGCTGGAGCCATGAAATCCATCATTCCACTTCATCTGCCGCACTCTCCCTTTCTGATCAATGATAGCGCTAATAATAACTGCCACATATTCACCTCCAGCTTGCTGTTGGTCGGGCACAGCTCAGAGCCTCCCTTTCCAGATTGCCCGGTCCGATTAAGAGCCCATTACAGGGGCTGTTTACTCATAATGTCCCTCAGGCCTGGCCCTGCTTTGTTTGCCTGTCGGTGAATCACATTGGCCATCGCTCGCTCACGTTACTATAGAGTGTGTGCAAGAGTAAGTTGCTGGCCAGAGCTCACTTAACAGCCACCATTGTCGCTACTTACAAGGGTTTCTGACTTCTAAATAGTGGACTGACAACACAGTTTCACAGGACTGTTTAAGTTTTGACATGCGTATAAAGAAACGATAAAGGAGCGATAAAAACACATGAGAAAATAAAGTGCATAATGCTTGATTATATTCAAGAAAACAATCATTTGTGTCTTAACTGAACACAGGAAATGTTAAGAAATATGGATCAATATATTTGATACACTGTCAAGTGTTAGGGTTCAAGTATATGTTGTTTATAAGTTGTTCAAGGAGAGGAAAGCACTTATATTTCTCTTATTATGTGTATCTAACTCCTGTATGTAATGGAACGATCACTCGCACTTTAAATGATTGCATGTAAATATTGTTTGTATTTTTATATTTTCAAATTACTTGTATTTTAATTTAAAACTTTTCTTACACCAGTATTTTGCATTTTAATTAAACAATTTTCAAAGAGCAAGTATTTGTATTTGTGCCCATCTCTGTCCACCAGTCATCATGTGGACATTCAGCTAAAGTTGGTTTTCATTGAACGTACAGTCCTGCCATCAACCAGCGACTTTAAATCAAACACACTGTGACATTTGACCCCATTACAGCATTCAGCTAAAGTAATCATTAGAAAGAGAAGATGGACTGCCTGCTCTGTCTCAGACCTCTTCTGTCCCATCACATCCACATTACTAGTCTCCCACCCCTACAAATGAAGAACCTCGTTTCTCTCTGAATGTTACCTGACATTATTTTTTCAGTGGATGTATTTATTTTTATTTTGCAAATGAAATATTTGTTGAGCTCTCATTTTATATTACTTAATTTTATTTGTTTGTTGGTTGGTGTAAAAACCTTTTCTACTTTCTCTTAACTATTTAAAAATTGTGCACCAGCAGTTATCTCAGTTAGACGTTGTAAAACATGCATTTCATTGACTCAATGTCATGGCTGATGAAAACAGATTGTTGTGTCATCACATTTTTTGTGATCATTGCAGTGAGCCATGATTTGGTAGATAAGTACGGCTGACTACTCTTTCATCAAATTAAGCATTTCATGCATTATTGATATTTTCAGATGTGCAAGAGAATTCTAGAGACTAAGTATGATCAAGTTTAAAGGTATCAGTACACAGAACAAATCACAACTACACTGGAAGAAAAAAAAACTGTACAGAAACAGAAAAGCAAAAATTTTGTTTGATAATTTTTCACAATTGACATTTAATCTTAAAACACAACACTATAATTCAAAATGCTGGAAAACATGAAAAATCAATATGGAAATTTTCATATTAACACTGTGCATATAAGACTCTTTTTCTAAAGAGTGTACATCAGTTAATGCCTAACTACAGTTTACTATATATATAAATTCAATGTGTAAGTCTAAATGTGAATTTGGTTTAAAAATAAATGCACTGACATTAAATATTAATTTTTAATGATTATTATCTTACCTGTATATCATCTTAAAGATTCTGCTAAGAAAAAAATAGTCCATTACAATGTGCAAAACAGCAACAAGATGAACACAGCAGTAATAACCATATTACAGTAATATGAAATCTTAAGTTTTCTGAGGTAATTTTCAATACAATCAATAACAAGTACAAAAGATTGTATTTTTGTATGAAACAAGAGTGACCAAGTCTACGAAGTGATACAGGAAACATTAAAATAGCACTAGTTTCCAGGCAAGTCTGAGTGTTAATTGTACAACCGACCAATCAGAAACGTGTTTTTCTAAGTGTAGTGTAATACAACTATTTAATTGCATATGAGATTTTATTGAGATTAGAACTTTATGAGATTAGAAGTTTTCCAGTTGTTGACAGGAACCTACAATTATTGCTTCCGCTTTTTCAAATACAGTGGGAGAACCCAGGGCTATTTTTCAAGCTCTCTCCAGATTATTTTAACAGCAGCCCACTAGCTCTGATAAGAGAATGAGAAAAATAGATATATTTTGGTCTATGCTCTCATTTAAGAGCCCCCTTTCTGAGTCACCTCACTGTTAACTCTCTGCGGGCATTTACTGCAAGCCAAAATCCGGCTCATACATTTTATGCCAGCTGCATTCATACCGAATAGAGGAAAGGACCTCTTTCTTTGCCCACGGACTGATAAAGCCACACATTGAGTGGAGGAACTGCCTACAACTTCACAGAACTGCCTTTTTGTATTTATTTTGACATTTTTGAGCTTTCCTTCCTCCACGCCATAAACACGCCTCCACTTTATTAGCAAGTAACTTACAGTAATAATGTGTGTTGCTGTACAGAAGTCCAGATACTATACTATTTATTTTCATGAAACTGAGAGAATTACCGAATTAGTGAGAGTAGCTAAAGTGGACTGTTTTTTTGTTGTTGTTTGTTTTGCTTCATTTTTATTTATTTTTTTAGATCAAGTAGGTCTAAAGTATGGTGACTAAATGTTTAACTTATGCAGAATTTTCTGATTATACCTCGAATTCAAATTGACTTGTTGAGCTCTTGGGAAATTATTAAGAAAAAGAATTCAAACATACAGTACTTTTTCCCTAGGCAAAGATTGACCTTGGATGTTCATTTTGATGAATGTGTTTTCAACACCATGATTTCAGGGTGTTATTTATCATGACATGATCAATGGCATTTTATCAATCAAAAAAAATATTTCCCAGTTATGTAATGTGTATACCTTTATATATGATGGATGGAGTCAAATGTGCATCAGAAGAGAAAATCAAGGGTATACATAAAAAAAAGATTAAACTAAGACCCAGTTTGAATAAAACAGTAGCCTTCACTTCAGACCGATTTGAACAGGTTATTTCCTGCTCCCCTGCAGAATGCAGAATATGACGTTGAAAGAGGCAGAGAATGACCCTGATTACCAGGCCCTGATGTGACTCCACACCAAGTGAACTGGTCATCCAAGGTTCAAGAGAGGTCATATCCATCATACCAGCAACGAAGAAGGTGCTTGTGCCAGGGTTCTTCCTCTTTTTCCAGCTGGAGAGTGATGACAGCCTTGTTCCAGATAAGGGCCTGATCCATTGGCCTGATTTTTGGCCAGCAGAGCAATTTAAATACCCGTCTTTGCACAGATAGATGAGGCCTGCCTTTTATAAAGGGCCAATCTATCGGCCCTTATACAAGTGAAGAAAACAAAGACAAAGTAATATCTCTCTAATGGAACCTTAAGGATTCATCATTACATTCAGAGTTTTGATGGAATTTCTCAAACGAAGACTGAAATGAAAACTGAGACTTTTTCATGTTGGACTTGATATTTCCTCTGTCGTGTTAGATGTGTTGATTGGGCATGATGAGAGATTATAAGATTTACTTCTTATAAGAATGGTGTAAGAGAGAAGAAAGATCAGTAACTGCCAGTGTCTTACGCGTCTGTCTTTTTTTAATACACATTTTGAATACTTTTCCATCTCAAAAAAGCAATCTCTCCTGAAATGCAAGTTCTTTTGAAATGATTAACAAATTCATCTAAGGACTCAAGCAATAATAGCGACACTATAGAGACACTACTCACATTTTCTCCACATTAGTGATATTGTTTCAATACAGACCTCATTATTTAGTTGTAGATCAAATGCAAGAGGAGCCTTATATAAATGCAATTACTACATTCACTTGGCACAGATGTGGCTGCTTTCTAAATTAGAGATGAGAAGTTCACGGCTCTTTCTTATTTCAGAATTTTGCTGGTGCAAAATTAACATTAAAAAAACCTGAGCAAATTTGAGAGCTCATATAAAGCAATTTTTAAAGATTATTAAAAAATGATTATTATTTCCTAACATTCCGTAACTCAACCAGATTGTTCCTATATGTAGTGTATGCTAAGTGGCAAAATTCTTGCCCGAACTGAAAAAATGCATATGATATCTACACAACCCTTAAGGCTGTTGGACATAACACACTCTTATTACATGTCTGTGCTATCAGTTCGATTCTGCCTCAGGTTCTTTTTGAAACCTGTCCAGTTGGACAAATGTTTTCCAATAGACTTGCCTTTATTACTCTTTGAATTTTGTATCATCACATAGATTAGATATTAATTTGCATCCAAATTTGGTGGTTTCATCACTAATATAATCTGATATTTGTCTGAATCCTCCCACTTTGGGGCCTGTGTGGTTCATCCAGCACATTTTACTCAGATAAACCTAATAAAAGAGTTAAGATTTTAAAAAATTTGCAGTTTATGCAAGATGCATAATTCACATCAAACTTTGGGAGTAGAAGAACAATATTTTCAAGAGGTATCTTCACTAGAATATTAACAACACAAGGTCAAAGCTGACATGTGTAATAACTGAGGGTTAAATTGAGCTGGAACATTCTGTGTTTATTTTGGATGTAGGTCTATACATATTTGAAATATTCATCAATAAGTACTAAACTGTGAGTGCATCTGAAAGCAGGAATTTAATGTAAAGTAAGTAGTCATTTATGAGTTATTTTACATAATTTGTCCTAACATAATAAGTTGCTCAGAGACAACTTATATAGCCCTATAAGAACTGATTTCGACACCTCTGGTTTAGTAATTATGTGCAATTTGGCATTTTCGATTGCTGTAGCGCCCCCTATTGGGGTCAGTCTTTGCCAGTGTCTCCCCAAATTGTGACCTATCTGGCCCGGTTCTGGTCAGGTTTCAAGTCCTTACGGTTTGGTCTGCATAATAATAATAATTATTATGATTATATTTATTATAATAATCCTTACAATTACAATAGGGTTTCAGTAGTTTTTACAATAGGGTTTTCTTGAACCCCTAAATGACATCTGGAAGAGAAAAAAAAAAAAAAACATACCTTAACCAACCTACTACATTAGCATGCCAAACAAAAACATCCATACACAGGGGACAGCACCTAAATATTTCTTCATAATATTTAAGATAATATTTATAATGGGGTAAGTGTTTCATAATATATATCTAAGGGATTGTTCTTTTTAAAGAAAATTCATTTTAGAAGTGAGTCTAATTCAGTTTTAAGAAGGATAAAAGATGGGCTAAGAATTACTTATGAAAACACATATAGAACAAAAAACTGTTAATAAAGATTTCAAAAGGAGTTTACTTTTAATATCATTATAATGAAAATAAAAAAAATTAATCTAAAAAAAATGTGTAGCATCAGCGGCATCAAATATAAAAGAGCCAATCTTGGAATAAAAATTGTTTGGCTATAGGACATCTCTTTGTAAGTACATTAGGAAGTTTATTTATGTTCGTGACCTATAGACGGCGTTGTTGTACAGTACTAGGCGGACATGACATCATAACCAACGCATTTGACTTTTCTTGGATCTAAGCGCGGTCTATTGGATTTTATTAGAAATATTGTTTTTCTTGCAGGTTAGGTAATATACCCCAAAACTAATCTGGCGTGTTTAATATATTTTCAAGTGAACATGAAACCGACTAAGCGTTAGTTCTCTTACAGAGCAAAAAAATATGTACAGGCTACACAGTTAGCTGATAGTGGAGCTAGCTGGCTAACCTATAAGCGGTAATATTGCAGAAAATGTATATTTAGGCAAACTAAAATGTTATGTTTAAGGTAGACTGATAGTGATTAGTTAAGCAAGCCTGAAATACGCTAGTTTTCATTGGTAACGTTGACTGGCACTGGAATGCTAGAAGTAACGTTACCTCTCTAAGTTAGTGATGCTGAATGGTTTGAAATGTGAGTGGATTATTAATGTCTTTAATTACAGGTTTGGCGTTGACTTGTGGTCGTTTATCAAGTTTTCATGGCTGCACCTGCCCTGCAACAGCCCAGTTATCTTCTGGTTAGTTCTAGATTCAGCTGTTCATATATTAGGTTTAGCTACTTGAGTTCATTTCTCTTTCTAACCGTTGTGTCTTTATGCCTGCAGGCCAATTTAAAGGCAGACTGGACCATTAAACCTCTTCATCAAAGATGTCACGAGTTGAGCAAAATTATAGAGGATTACCCTGCAAAGGTACGGTTCTCTGATTTAATACATGCAAGAAAATTGAAATACTTTATTAGTACATCTATGATTAATGTTATTATTTACAGTGCTGTGAATGACTTTACAGTCTATTGTGGAGGATCCATTAAGGTTTTATAACATACTTATTTTTGCACACAACACAGGCTGCTTTTTATTAGATTCATCTGAGAAATCTGTTGAGGCAACTGAGACGTTGCACATGTTTTTAGAGATTGTGCCTAGCAGATGACAATGCCTTTAATCTCTAAAAACATGTGCAATGTCGCAGTTGCCTCAACGGATTTCTAAACCTCATTCATGTAGACAGCTGATGTCCTGCTGGCGCCACTTTCCCTTCACCCTGACTCAACTCTGCTGTCTAAATGAATGATGTTTATTTAGTGCTGAAGATTCATTTGAGCGTTTGTGCAGGCGCCAAATGCCTGTTCTCTCTTGCTTCATTTGTTGGCTAAGCCACTTATGAGGCCTATGTTTACTTGGATTGCTTAGAGAATGGCATGCATGTGCCCCTAATCTTTGAAAAATCTGGTTTGTGTTTATATGATATTAGGAAATGCATGCAATCTTTCCCTGGTTGGTGGAGAGTGTGTTCGGGAGCCTGGATGGAATTCTTATTGGCTGGAACCTGCGCTATCTGCAGGCTCGCATGACAGAGTACAACATCGCCATGGACTTCCTGGACCCAAGGTTCTTTTTATTTGTGTTATTCGGTATTCTTGTATTTGTATGTGTGACTAGTGTTACTGCTGTTTTTCAGAGTACAGGTCAGAGTAGAATTCTGATATGTCAGAATCAAGCTCTTCACAGAGCTAAAACAGTGATCACGCCGCTGTGGGAAACAAACGTATCCATCAAGTTCCACGTTCTTCTCTTTTCACTCTGATGTTATATAGGCTATCCAGCCTAGATACTAAACTTATAATCATGGCGCCCTATATATGAAAACAGTTCAAAAATAGACCATTCATTGAAGGTACGGCTTATAATCTGGTGCGCCTTATAGTGCGGAAAATACTGTAACGGCTGCTGAAAATTCAGCTTTGCAATCACAGGAATAAATTACATTTAAAATCCAAATTATATCATGATCGAGATATTTAAATTGTAGTGATATTTCACAATCTTCCTGACCCAAACTTTTGAATGGTGGTGTGTAGACATTGCTCTGTTGTAATCAAATTGTAAATATTTATTCAACAGTGGTCCTATGATGAAATTGGTGTACAAACTACAAGCTGAGGAATACAAGTATGAGTTTCCAGTCAGTTATCTTCCAGTAAGTGTATTCATTTAGGTTTTTGGTGCATCATCCCCGATGAATTTCAAAGTGGAAACGGCATTATTAACCGTGTCTACATTAATTTGTATTTCGTATGCACAGGGTCCTGTAAAGTCATCCATTCAGGCTGGGGTTCTGCCAGACTGCCCTCTGTTTCACAATAAAATCCAGTTCCCCATGTCAGGCCTTCTATTACTCAGTACGTCTTGGCTCTTTTTCACACCAACTTTTATGTTAATTCTATAAATTGTATTATATAGCTTATCATAGCTGTTACAAGGCTGTTTCATCACGTTCTTTCTCTCACATAGATATGTTTTTAATCCTTCGCAGATCCTTTTGAATATTATATGTTCAGCTTTGCCTACAGTCTCATTGCACCAAAGGTAAAGCGCTTCTGCTGTCATTTTGCTTGATTTGATTATGACTTGATTTTCACACCCTGATGGTTATTTAACAGGATCCTAGGATTTTTTTTTGGCTCATTATAAGTTCATTTAAATGTTGTTTAATAACCTTTTCAGAACTACCCTCCAGGGCAGCATGGGAGTTGCTCAGATAGCGCATACTTTGTGCTTGTCAACACCTATCTCAAGTACTTTCTCCCTACAGAGGGCAATGTGCCTCCATCACCCTTCTCAGACCCCAGGGGAACCGTGGCTTCTCCTGCTCCAAGGTATCATGGTGTCATTTAAAAGAGCCTTTTCTCAGCAAGTAAGCTCCAGTTTTATATGCTTTTATATTCTCCCTGTTCCAGGTCTCCCAGTGTGCCTTATGTTGGATATAGTGGGCACAGCACCAGTTTGTTGAAGCGTCATATTACACATCAGCCCTCAGTTAACGCTGACCCTGCCGCACAAGAGATCTGGAGGTCAGAGACGCTTCTGCAGGTAGGAACAGATGTTAATTATTCTTCATTGTCATTTCTGATGTTTACTTCATGTTTGGGCATGAACTTCATGGTTGTGTGTGTTTCTAAAGGTGTTTGTGGAGATGTGGCTCCATCACTATTCTCTGGAGATGTACCAGAAGCTGCAGTCTCCTCAGGTGAAGGTAAGAATGTGATACGGGCCTTCAGACCTACACACTCCCTTCCTCCTCTGTGCACGGCTGGCTGGCTGGCTCCAACCCTTCACCCCTGCACTGCATAGGGACTGCTGCACGACACCCACCCTGACTTATGCACTTCCTCTCGCTCTGTGAATGAAACACACACATGCTTTAACAAATATACCCTTCGTCATTCATATCTAGAGTGTCAATATTAGCATTTTTGTGTTAAGCTTTTTTAATGATGGGAATTGAAAATATTCGAATTACATTTTTGGATTATGCTAATATAGCTGGCCTCAATGCATGGCTAACAGATACAGTCTAAAAACCAGAAAGTTTTGCACTTTAAAGCTGGGACTGAATCTGAACTAGTCCTCCACATTTCCATAAATGTGTTACTGCTAGTGCTGTTACACTGCTAATGTTCAGTATTTGACTTAAAATTAATATAATTTTTTTTATCATCACATTTTAAGCTATTATTGTTTAAATCAACGTGAACTAAATAACGTAACTATTTTAGTCATCTTAAAATTATTGTTCATATAAAATATATGTATATAAAATAAAGTCAGTCATTGCAGTTGTCCCAGCTTATTTCATTCTTTGACAAATTTATTAGTTGCAAAATTTACAAGCAAACTTAATTTTCTTGTGCAATATATAAAATATATACGTCATCATATATATATATACTATGAACAGATTGGTTAAAGTTTATAATGCAATATATACACTTCTGCTTCCCTTCTTAAGGAAATACCTGAAAAATCAAGGTTTTACGTATTTATTTTTTTTTAATATATATATTACCTTATTATGAATATAATTTTGGTAGTTTTCTAACTAATCCAGTTATCAGCTTTATTTCAGATTGTGCAAGCTCTTGATTTTAAGAGTGATTGAACGTTAATGTCTTCTGTAGCTGGTTGTGGGTACTTCATCATCCTCTCAATCCAGCACTAATGCATTTGAACCATATTGCTGGTGTATTTCATGTGATTTTAGTCATCTCGAAGTTTACTGAGGCCCCCTAGTGGTTTCAGACCTCTGCAGTTGATAACTGTTTGTGTAGAACATGAATTTCCCCAGAAATTTAATTTCCTCTGTGCTCAAGGACTCAGTTAAAATCAACCCAATGTCATTTGATTGCTGAACACAGCTTTTAGATTCATATTTGCTTTGTTCTCTGTTGTTTGATGATTTGGGAGGAATAAGCATAGTACACACTGGGCATGTGATTGAAGTGGATGAGTTATTGCTTAATCTTTGAGTCTGCATGACGCAGCCCACTGGCTCCTCGATATGTCTTCTGTCTTTGTTCCTTGGCTGTGGGGTGTATGTAAGGTTTTGGTGTGTCTGGCTTCCACTTCTGTTTCCCTGTCCGTGTGTTATTTACAGTCAGTATATCAGTGCAAGTCTCCCTCCAGTCAGCCCAGAGCATATTAAGTCTGGCATCATTTATTTAACATCTGTGTGGTGGAGATTATGAACTGGAAGTCACCAGTTTACTGAGAATTATAGAAATGGTTCACCCAGGAAATAAAAATTCAATCATTATTCAATCACCCTCTAAAGTTATTCCAAAGCTTTATGCTGTTATTTTACTTCAACACCAAAAGAAAAAAACGTTTTACTTTTTAATTTTCACACACACACGCACAGTAGATCATTTTTGGTGGGTGAACTGTTAAATTCTAGGGATGAAAAAAAAAACATTTGCATGGATTAAAATTATTAATCAAAAATCTATTATTTGTCTGAAGAGTAAATTGGTGACTAGTATCAGTGTGTTTCATGATGAAAACTTTAAAGATGCAGTCTCTCCTTTTCTGCTTTCATAAGCTCCATTTGGTTTTATTTGAAATCATAGAGATTAGATGAAATTGCAAAGCCGAAGGTAATATCGTTTATCAAACAGACTTGAGAGTCAAGAGCCAGAATACAAATTACGTTCCTTGTTTGCCTTGACTACATTTACCAGGCTTCCTGAGGCAATCAATTCTACAGTTATCTGTAGTTTATACTCTATTTAGCGAATTTGTTTTGCTCTAGAAAATGTCAGTAACAGAAAAGCAAGTAGACACCATTTTATCTGTAATTTTTAAGAATATTTCCTTTGGTGATATTTCAGTTAAAAAAATCAAATCACATCATTTAGCAATTGTTGCGAAAAGGACAACTGCATCATCTTCATGTTCATTGCATTCCTCTTTTGTGGTCAATATCGATTTGTCTCTTTCTTTGATTTTGTACACCCCCATTTCTGTCCTGATGTCCAACTACTTTTCTTGGATTGCACTCTGTCCTTTTTTCCTTTCTATTCTCATGTTCACTGGCCTGCTCCTCTCCCCTTCTCTTCCTTTCCTTCCCCCACTGTGTTCCTCTATTCCCTCTCCCCACCCCTCCCCTCCACCCGTTTGTGATGGGTCCTTCAGCTGGCGTTGTTGCAGTACCGCCTCAGTATGTCCAGCATGCTGTGCCAACCCCCCGCCCCACCAGGCTCTGGGACCCTCCACACATACCAAGTACTTTTACCTTTTCATTCAGTTCCACGGGCTTCCTGGAGGTAACCTAAGACTAGATAGGAGTTAGACTAGGGGTTGATTTTAACATGAATGGTTTAGGCCAGTCTTAAGTTGGGAGATTTGGTCTGATTGTAATGTGTGATTGAATTAATCTAACTAATAAGTTTTGTGATTTACTAAATTATTAGAATATATTGTGGTGTTGAGAGCTTGTGAGAAATGTTTTTTTATTTTTATGCATGTCTTTTTATGTATCCATCTTTATCTTTTTGGGTTGTTTGTTCTTGTGCAAACACTACTACACTACACAGAATATCCAGACCAAATTGCTCAGACATCTTTGGTTTTATTGTTTCAAAAAATACAGTATTGTTCAAAATAATAGCAGTACAATGTGACTAACCAGAATAATCAAGGTTTTTCGTATATTTTTTTATTGTTACGTGGCAAACAAGTTACCAGTAGGTTCAGTAGATTGTCAGAAAACAAATGAGACCCAGCATTCATGATATGCACGCTCTTAAGGCTGTGCAATTGGGCAATTACCGGTAGTTGAATTAGTTGAAAGGGGTGTGTTCAAAAAAATAGCAGTGTGGCATTCAATCACTGAGGTCATCAATTTTGTGAAGAAACAGGTGTGAATCAGGTGGCCCCTATTTAAGGATGAAGCCAACACTTGTTGAACATGCATTTGAAAGCTGAGGAAAATGGGTCGTTCAAGACATTGTTCAGAAGAACAGCGTACTTTGATTAAAAAGTTGATTAGAGAGGGGAAAACCTATAAAGAGGTGCAAAAAATGATAGGCTGTTCAGCAAAGTCCCTCTGTTAAAAAAAAGGCATGTGCAGAAGAGGTTACAATTTGCCAAAGAACACATCAACTGGCCTAAAGAGAAATGGAGGAACATTTTGTGGACTGATGAGAGTAAAATTGTTCTTTTTGGGTCCAAGGGCCACAGGCAGTTTGTGAGACGACCCCCAAACTCTGAATTCAAGCCACAGTACACAGTGAAGACAGTGAAGCATGGAGGTGCAAGCATCATGATATGGGCATGTTTCTCCTACTATGGTGTTGGGCCTATTTATTGCATACCAGGGATCATGGATCAGTTTGCATATGTTAAAATACTTGAAGAGGTCATGTTGCCCTATGCTGAAGAGGACATGCCCTTGAAATGGTTGTTTCAACAAGACAATGACCCAAAACACACTAGTAAACGGGCAAAGTCTTGGTTCCAAACCAACAAAATTAATGTTATGGAGTGGCCAGCCCAATCTCCAGACCTTAATCCAATTGAGAACTTGTGGGGTGATATCAAAAATGCTGTTTCTGAAGCAAAACCAAGAAATGTGAATGAATTGTGGAATGTTGTTAAAGAATCATGGAGTGGAATAACAGCTGAGAGGTGCTACAAGTTGGTTGACTCCATGCCACACAGATGTCAAGCAGTTTTAAAAAACTGTGGTCGTACAACTAAATATTAGTTTAGTGATTCACAGGATTGCTAAATCCCAGAAAAAAAAATGTTTGTACAAAATAGTTTTGAGTTTGTACAGTCAAAGGTAGACACTGCTATTTTTTTGAACACACCCCTTTCAACTAATTGCCCAATTGCACAGCCTTAAGAGTGTGCATATCATGAATGCTGGGTCTTGTTTGTTTTCTGACAATCTACTGAACCTACTGGTAACTTGTTTGCCACGTAGCAATAAAAAATATACTAAAAACCTTGATTATGCTGGTTAGTCACATTGTACTGCTATTATTTTGAACAAAACTGTACCTTGTTTCAACTATATAAATGAAACCCCATGTAAGATGGTTTTGATAATGTATTACACTGTGGATGCCATGTAATTTAGCGTGGCCACTTCTGTTTTTCTTTTGTGATATTTGTTGTTTATGAAGTTTAAGGACATTGAGAATTACCAGCATTACTCTATAGAAATCAATGGATTTAATCAAGCTCCTTAAATGAACCTCTCTGTTTGTTAATGTCAGACAAACAGGTTAATAACAAGTAGAAATGGAGTCTCCGGTGGTAAAAATCTGACTTGTGTTTGGATGATGTCTTAGGAGCCCTTCATGCCTTCGGAGGAGCACGTCCTTGTTGTGCGTCTCCTGGTCAAGCATCTGCACGCCTTTTCCTGCAGCCTGAAGCAGGAGTCAATCTTCTCCTCAACCTCTGCCCACTCCCACAGCAGTCCTCTGGAAGAGCTCAAGCGGTGGGTTTTTACAGCCTGCAAGCCTCTGTCAACTCATCCAAATAATCAGGCTATAGAACTAAAACATCTGTAAATCTAAGCTGGCCCGTCATAAAGAGGAGCTATTCGCCCTATCATGCGGCAGGGACTTGATTGAGCTGTCTTCTGTTTTACTGCTCTGTCAATAAACCTCCACTCTCTGTCTTCCTTAGTGTGGTGGTACAGAGGTTTGTTCAGCAAAAGCTATATGTCTTCCTACAACACTGCTTTGGTCACTGGCCTTTGGACGCCTCATTCAGAGCGGTAAATGTGCACAATCATGTTTGGAGCCTACTTTTATACATTTTCATTAAACATTATGTGATGTTTAAAACATAGTGAGAGCTATGATGCTAAGTGGATGTATTTAAATAATGTGCATGTTTTGTTGTTTAGGTATTAGAGACGTGGCTTAGTTACATCCAGCCCTGGAGATACACTGGAGAAAAAAACAATACCCAAGCAGATGGACAGAATAGAAGTGTTCCCGATAAATGGTAGTTTATACATTGGGTGCTTATTAAAAGATTACATACACTGCTGTTCAAAAGTTTGGGTTTGGTTAAATATATATCGAAATTAATACTTCTATTCATCAAGGATGCATTAAATTGATCAAAAGTGTTTACTGTGCTGTATTGATCAAATAAATTCAGCCTTGGTTAACATAAAAATAAAACCTTTTTTCATACATTTGAATGGATAGTGTACATCAAATGTTGTTTCAGAGAGTGCACTGAACGGCTCTGGCAGTTTGTAACATTCAGATCATTACTTAAAAGCTGGGTCTCTGTTATTTACAGGGCTTCATTTGTGCAGGAGAATCTGCTTATGTACACAAAGCTTTTCCAGGGCTTCTTGAATCGAGCCATGCGCACAGACTTGGTCAATGCCAAAAATGCCCTGATGGTCTTTAGGGTCGCCAAAGTCTTTGTTCAACCAAACCTGTCAGAGATGATCCAGAAGGGTATGTGAGAGAGATTTTACTATGATATGAGATATTGCTTTACTATGAGCAAATCATTGAGAATTTGTACCTCCAGCTGAGCAGTTGTTCTTGGAGCCAGAGCATGCCATCCTGCAGCGACAGAACCGTGTCTTCCTGACACCTTCACATGGTGGCAGCTTCCTTTCTTCCCGCCAGCCAATGGGGACAGACAGCGTCTTCAAAGTCAAAAGTCATGTTTACAGCCTAGAAGGGCAGGACTGCCAGTACAACCTGATGTTTGGTCCTGATCTGCGGAAGAATGTAAGCTGACATTTAATGCTAAAATCAATGTTGGATGCATGTGATGAGCAGTCATGTGATCATGAATGGTCGTAACACAGATAAGGATATTATAGACCATGATTCTGTCAATTCCAGGTGCTAAAGCTCATCCAGATTATCGCCCAAGCCCGACAGACGGCTAAACGGATATCAGATCATTCCACGGAAATGGCTGCAAACAACTCTTTTCTCTCATGGTTTAGCGTTGGCTCCTCGGATCAGAACAACACCTTTAACGGAGGAGAGATGGATGATATGGGAGAGGGTGTGAAGAAAACTCATGAGTTCTTGGACAAAGCACTGGACTACCTCTGTCAGATATTCCGGGTCAGTCTATAACGGCTTTTATTTAAGATGTGTGTCATAAGCTACCGTTCAAGTTTGGGGTCAGGTTAAAATTTTTGAAAATGTTTTTGAAAGCTGCAATTATTTGATCAAAAATACAAAACAGAAAGTAATACAATAAAAATATAAATATATATAAATAATTCTGTATTTTAATATATTTTAAAATGTAATTCCTATTATGTTTTCTTTCAGATCTCAGTATTTGAATGGTTTAGTTTAGTTTATTAGTTTATAATAATGTGGACAGTCTCCTTTCATAAAAAGAGCAGCTTTAGCCTCAAAGGCTAATTTCCAGCTGTAGTTGTTAATAGGCACACAGCAAGTAAATATATTACAATTATATTCATATTTACAGCATAGCTAGACAAGGAGTTAGACATGCAAGCAAAGTGGCACATAATTAAAATAAGCATAGATAAGCAAGCACAAAGTTTTTTTTTATAAAGAGTTGCTAATGGCTTTAGCAATGAGCTATGAATTTGTCCCCAGCTTGGTAATGTGTGTATTTATATACATAGTTCACTCCTTTAACTTTAATTTAGTTTCATATGTTGTATAGTTGAATGCAGGGCAGCTGTCTCAGATGATGGTCAATGTGGCATCTGTAGACGATGAAGGGGCATCCAAACAACTGCCAGACTGCATCCCGAGTGAAAATGGGCTTTTATTAACAGACCTGGGCAGGTTGCAGGTGAGTTTTAGTTTGGCCATCTTCTTCAACATTCATTTTGACATTCATAGCAATTTTACTACAAATTTAATTTCATATTTTACAGATCATCAATGGTCTTCGCAGATTTGAAATCGAATATCAAGGAGATCCAGAGCTTCAGCCTATCAGGAGCTATGAAAATGCTTTTTTGGTTCGACTGATGTTCCAGATCTCATCCTTTATTAATGCGAGAGTAAGAATATTGCTTATCCTAGAGTTTCATCCAAAGTGAAACTTTATTATGGTTATTAATGTATGTGTTGATGCAGCAATGATGCACATGCGTTTCACTTTAATGTGACCGTATTGGCTGTGTCCTATAGTTTGGAGAACACATGGAGACGCTGTGTTCTCGACAGGACCTCCTGGGCAGAATAGGACGACACTACCTGAGCAGATGCTCAAAAGTAGCAGAGCAATGGCGGAAGAGTCCAGTGACACGGCAGATGAGGGAACGTCCTCAGCGAGCCCGTCTCAGCCTGAGGGTGTTGGCCAGCTATCGCACCCTCCTCATCCTCCTCCTGCTCTACATGCTGTTAGCACTACTCTCATTCGGTGTTCTCTCCAGCACTGGACTCATTCTCGTTGTCAGCTTTCTATATGAGCTCCTGTTGAACTTTCTTCATGAAAAACTAAAGATGCCATAAATTAAAATTCATGATGCCATTTTAATTTATATATATATAATTTTTTTTATGTTAATACTAAACTTCTAGCAACCTGTTCTCAAAGGTGAATGCATGAAGGTTTTTTTATAAACAGTATTTGCACTGCAAGTGTATTGGTACATTTAATGACACATTGAACAGGGAATGTCATGTCTAATGTACAGTGTTTTTTTAATCTATGAGTGGTGCTTAATCCAGCTTTTCAGACATTAAATTCATTTATAATGGTATATTTTTTTTGCCAATGTAACACTCCGAACAGTACAATGTCTGTACTTAACTCATTAAAAGGACATCATGTCTAATATGTGTACTGGATTTAGTTTAGTTATAGAAACACTGATGTGTATCAGATCTGCAGGTAATTTTACACTGAATTGTTGAATTGAGTTAAATCTGTTATATCCCAGCAGTATTCGAGGTAGTAGTGCTGTTACCATAGCAGCCACTACAATATTAAAAGTTCCGGTGGGAGAAGAGGAGCGGACAACATTGTAAACAAATCCGCTCTCTCCATTAATAAATACGCGTGACAAGGTTGCAAGTTTTGAGCGTGGTAGTGATACATCATCCGCGCGAGTACAAGCATGTGACGTCATCAGTGTGGGAAACGAGGGAAGAGAAATGGGTGCGCGCGTCGCTTCACTGCAGGGGAATATTGACTTCTTACAAAAGCAGCATAGAGAAACTCTGGAGAAATTACACGGGCAAATAGATCGTTTAAAACGGGAAAATAAAGGTACATTTATGTAACGTTACATTTCTTTCTACATGTTACAGAAATAATGTTTGTGCCTTTTAATGAACGACACAAATGGGATCATTAGTCTGCTTCTATTATATATAGACGAGTGTGCAACTATTATATATTTTATTGTATTTTATAGATAGTATTTGTCCATGCACTTACAACAAACTTTTCATTCTTTTTGCATTTTATTGAAAATGTGTTAAGATTAATAACACTTCCCGTTTTGCTGGAAGTTAGGGAAATAGTTCAGCCCATTCAGTTATCATTTACTCAAGTCATGTTGTTAAAACCTGTTAGCGGAATGACTTTCACTGTAAGGGAAGTTGCTATGAGACTGAGGCTGTAATTATCTCTTTTCTTTTTCTGCGAAAGGAAGTCAACAACACGAGGGTGAGTAAATGATGACAGAACGTGTATTTTCAGGTTTATTGAGGTCGGGTGTATCAGAGCGGATACTGTAGTGCAGGTTGCCTGGTGACGTCGAGTTGCAGAATGAGGAACATGAAAGAATGGCGTTTGAAACCTTTGTGGGTGGCATAGTATCAGATTACACTCACAAACGTTTTTGGTCTTTTGTTTCTGTCAATGTTTAATCATTTGCGATATTTTACCGTTCATATACTGTTTTCTGTTGGACAAAAACATTTTACATTTCATGATATATATATATATATATATATATATATATATATATATATATATATATATATATATATATATTGTGTGTGTGTGTGTGTATATAAAATTGTTTTACTGTTGAAATGTTCATGAAAAACCATTAAATATGCCATGAAGTATTTTTATATATATTGATATGCTTTTGAAACTAGCGTTAATTTTGAAACATAAATCAAATCAGCATTTTTTAACGTTTTCCCATTGTAACAAACTTACCCCATATAATGGGGCACATTGTCACAAAAAGTGACCGTGTCCTGTGTGTAAGCTGAAATAGTAATTTCGATTTCTGAGATTGAGAGAAATATTCATGAAAAATAAAAAAATATGATGTCTAGTCCTGGTCTTCTAATGTGACACATACATACATTATATGATATATCATTAATTAAACCTCATTCTCCATTATGTATTTGTTATGTAATTATGTGGTTACAGAGTTGCAGTATAAGCTGATAATGGACCTTCCAAAGTCGAGTAGTAAAGGTTGAGTGACACTTCTGATCTCTAACATCTTCTCAAACAAAACCACTGGCAAGATTTATTGGGACATGTTTAACTTGCAGCACCTTTCCATGACAGGATCCAGCCGTAGAATCTGTAAGCACCATACAGAGAGCAACAAGTTCCAGAGAGACAGAAGGAACTATTTGGAACAGACTTTGGAGGAAACCTGCTCACAACAAGCCAGAGAGATTAGGTGCTTACAAAACTGCATATAAGATATTATTATTAATTAATATTATTTTATCTAATATTATTTTAACTTTTAATTATTTTATATAGATAGAAGAAAGGGGATACATAGATTAGTAACATTCTTCTCCGACAGCAGTCATTTACAAAGTAGAGAAACCAGATCCAATTCCTTCACAGCCAACAGAACGGAAGGTCCTCCAGAAGCTAAAGCAGGGTTCATCACTTCTCTACAGCCTCTAATGATCCAGTGTAGCCCCTCTCAGGTTCCTCGACCTCCCTCCCTACAGGAATGTGAAGTCATCATACGCCAGCTATACAACGCTAACAGCCTGCAGTCCCAGGAGGTGAGATCATATATTTCTTAATGTCTCTCAATATATTATATAATCCATTTTAATTTTTCTCCTCTCAGATCCTACGCGTGAAAGCTGTTCTCAAAGACATTGTATTCAACAAGAAAATAACAGCAGAAAATTACATTTTGACAAAGGCTTATCTTGGCGATGGTAAAAGGTAATTTCTGTATTGTCAGAAAGCCTGACAAGACAATGTCACCATTCTACCATTTCCTTAGACACACACACACACACACACACACACACACACCCGTTGAAAAGTTTGGGATCAGAACTATTTTTCATGTTTTTTAAAGGAGTTTCTTATGCTCCTCAAGGAGCATTTATTTGATCATAAATAGAGGAAAAAATTTAATATTGTGAAATATTATTACGATGTAATAACGTTTTTCTATTTTAATATATCTAATTTATTCCTGTGAATTTTCAGCATCATTACTCCAAGTCTTTAGTATCACATGATCCTTCAGAAATCTTTTTAATATGCTGATTTATTATCAGTGCTTATTAATATGCTGCTTAATATATTTTTTTCAGAACCTGTGATCTTTTGTTCAGGATTCTTTGATGAATAAAAAGTTAAAAAGAAGAGCATTTATTTAAAATAGAAATCTTTATATTGATTTATATTGTTAGAAAAAAATTATATTTTGAATAAATGCTGTTCTTTTTAACTTTTCTGTTCATCAAAGAATCCTGAAAAAAAGTATTTCAGTTTCCAAAAAAATATTTGGCAGCACAACTGTTGCCAACATTGATAATTATACTAATAAATCAGCATATTATGGTTTCTTAAGGATTATAAGACAC